>NC_053120.1:39600194-39792694 GCF_010015445.1 Perca fluviatilis
GGCTGTCCCTTGTGAGCAAACATGCTGTTTAGAAGAAGTTGTTTTTCTGGTGGTGCATCAGACACAAATCATTTGTGTGTAGTATTGTAGCTGTTTTCCAGTTCCCTCTGTGGTGATGTCTGAATGCAGGTATATTTTTTGCAGTGTTTTTTTTTCTTTACTTTTGTGCCATCTCATAGCCAGCTTTCAACACCAGCTGTACAAAAGCTGTACTAAGTAGCCAGCAGGTCCATATATAGTAGCTTAGGTGATGCTTCTACTGTCTGTGATTGATCACCATGGCTATTTATACAATGGAATCCAACAATATAACACCAGATATGCTTTTAGACAAACAGTACACACTTTAAATGTTTCTGTAAAAATGAAAAATAAGAAGTTGTCTCTGTTTGGTAATCTATTTATCCAAATCCATGTGAAACACTCTTTTTTTGCTTTCTCTTTCTCTGACTCTTGTCCACTGCCTCGCACACACTTCAGCAGACGTTTACGTACCAGGAGCCTGGCATGTGTCCCTCAGCCCTGTGTTTGGACAGCTCTCCTGTGACACCCCATCAATGTCTGTGTTTGACTACCATCACAGCTCCTCTGCCAGACTGGGCTCTGTAGCACTACAGAGTCCCATGTTAGAGCACTCTGCTGGGTTTTAAGTTACACTAGGCTCAATGTGGAGGGGGAGCTGTAATTCTTGTGGCGGCAAGTGGCCCTCTGTTTTTTTTGGTCCAGGAGCACATGGCTGGCAGTTTACCACATTCCTTGTACGGGCCGCCCCAGAGACTGTCTCACAACACCAAATAGAGAAAAGCATTAGTCTCACTGATCCACTCAGTAAAACTGAGAAAAAACTTTAAGCACAGCAGAACACAAGATGCCTCACATTTCTGTGTCATCGTGCTCTTTCTGCCCATTATGGATAGAAGAAGTCCATCATGCATTAGTGTTGCAAAACGGTGTAGTCTTACATGACAATCTTGTGACTTTAAAGTATTACGTTTAAAGCGATAATGTTATTGGTTGTAGAATTAGAACATAACCCTTCAGTACAACTGTAGTTCACTGGCGAAATTGCTTTGAACAAAAACAAAAGGTTTTATTTCACACATGTATAATTAGGATAGTTATGTGAATACAAATTGAATTCCAAGAAATGTTGAAAAATGTTTGGAAATGTTCCCACATAAAAAACAGCCAGGATCAATATCTTATCTTTTAGATAAGTGTTTACTGCTAGTACAAATACATTTGACCAAATGTGCAGAATTTGGAGATTTTACTCTGAAGTTATACATAATTTACTAACCAGCTGACTAATTCAGTTTGTTTTAAAACTCTAGTAGAACATTTGTAACTGTCAAGTTCATTGAGCTTAAATGTCTGAACTCAAAGAAATCAGCTTGACACATACTAGCCTACATGTTATTTATTTAACATTTAAGAAAAGACAAGGGCCTGCAGCAGGGAACATTTCTCACAACTTTGCTTTAGGTGCTTTAGGCTTTCCACTGTGCTACTTTTCCGCTTGCTAAAACCACCCCTTGAGTAAGATTGAGCACCATGTATTTATTCTCTGCAGTTGCCATCCTCTCTGTTTCTTGATTTCACTCCAGAGCTGGCCTTCCACTTCAGCACTGTGACGTTCATGCAGCTCTGTTAGAGCCTCGTTGCCTGGAATGAAAGCTTCTGTGGACGGCAGTAGCACATCATCTATGCGACTATAAACTGCACGAGAGCGGCTTAGACCCAGAAACCACATTAGCCTGCTGACAGTCCTTCTCTTCTACATGTCATTGACCCAGTCCCGCTATTACTGGGACTTTGATTTCCTAAGTGAGGCCGCAACAGCGAGTCAGTGCACACTCCATCCGAGGTCAATAGCAGTCGATGTTAGCATACTCGATAGAGCTTCAGATAACGCAGGAATGAAAATATTTCACGGTGAGTGAAATCAACATTTTTTCAGTAGTGTCCTCTTTAGTGATTCTGTTTTTTAGTTTTTTAGTAGCTAGAGTTCAATATATGTGGTGATATGGGGTGGGAACAGATGAAGAAGAATGAACTTTATGCCACCAGCCTCAATCTCTTTCCATAAAGCGAACAAAGACTTTAAATCATTCACACAAAGAGAAGAATTACATCAGCGAAACTTGGATCACACTTTAGAACGGGATCCAGAGCCTCTCCTCCGCTTTTCTCTTTCATTGTCAAAACCGTAAGCATATTTCTGCAGGTCCAGACAACCTGCCGTTGATATTGTACCCTTGCTAATTATAGAGCACATTTCAAAGACTTGCTCATTTATTCCTGCACCTTCCCCCTCTTCCCAGACAGAAACTGAGAGGGCCGAGACAGCCCTGATGCTATGCCCTGTTGTTTTAATTTAACTGTCATGTCATCCATTCTATATGCACTCTTTGTGTCTTATATTCAGCACTCTAACTTTGAATTTTTGGGACCAGAGTATGAAAAAAAAGTACCAAACTATGAACAAACCAATGGCTTTGTTCAGTATTCTACATTGTAACGTGATAATATGGTATAAGCACGTTATTGTCAGCAAATTATTTTTTACACCAGAGTGTTTGACATTGAAATGAGAAATGCGGTCTTTGTACCAAGTTGAACTGAAGGTTTCCCCTTCACTCCATTAACTGTGTGTGCGTCTCAGCACCTCGGCCCCCGGTGGATTGCTCGGCCTGTGATTGAAGTGGTTTCTGCTGAGCCATTCTGTCAAGTCAAGCATTCCAAGAAGCCAGTGACCAGGAAACCACAACGCTCGCTTGCACTTCTGGGACCTTGCACCCGACACATGCTCCCTAAATTGGCCTGGATGGCTGGTGTGATTAGGGGAGATGGGAAGAAACTGGAGTTAGGGGTTGAAGCTGTTTGCTTATGAAAGGAGACGTTTTGTTAAAATTAAGGTTTTTCATTGCTTTTCTTGAGGGAAATGTGTGAGTGATTACACTTTACATTCCTGCGGTGGGACCCTCCACGAGAGCAAGTGCTTCTTAGTGTGGCCATCTATACACTTACCTAAAATCCCTCTGCTGGTCTTCTTTATATTTTCAGGCATATAGGCATTTGTATTAAGTGTGTTTAGGGCCTCTCTGCTGGAATGTATACATTCCTGTTTTTGGAACGTCAGGTTCCTCCAGAGGAAGTTAAGCTCTAGTTTGTTGTTGGTTAGAGTGCATTGTTTTTTCTACTCAATAGGGGGCCATGATAAGTTATCTCCTTGCCCTGAGGTGCGTATGTGTCTCTCTCACACACACACACACGCACGCACGCACGCACACACACACACACACACACACACACACACACACACACACACACACACACACACACACACACACACACACACACACACACACACACTCTTATTAAATAACACTCCCCAGCAGTCATTACTCTTTATAGAGTTCTGAGTGTGGGGCTTAGGCATCAGCAGTACAATTCAAGCCTGTCCTGAAGAAGAGATGGGGGGCAAAGTCATTTACCCCCTGACCTCAAAAGCCTGCTGACCTCGAACCCTCCCCCCCCTACACACCCCTTCAAATCACAAAAGAGCAAACACAGCCGCCTCCATCTTGTTTACCACTCGGCCTCTAAAGACTTGAGCAGCCAATTAGAGGGGATTTTACGTTTGACATGATACTGAATGGCCACAGGTCAGCGGGCTGACAAAAAACAGTCCAGAGCTAGGCATGATTAACCTGTCAAAGTCAACGCAATAACTTAAACTAAGTCTTCATCCCAGGCTGTCACTCATGGCTGGAGAAGAACTGAGCCATGACCAGCTCCATGAAAAGTTTTGGATGCTCTTTATCCTTTACTTCCTCCAATGGTTTTGAACTACACATTAAGCTGCAGCAACATTTGACTTTTCAGCATTGAACAACACATAAAGTACTTTGAGTCAGGTCAGTAATAATGACCTGTGGTACCAAAAGCAATTACAAGCACTGCCTGTAATTTCAGAATAAAGATATGTCTGACCTCAGCTCTATTTATTCAGGATAGATATTTCCTCTTCTTGACTCTACGACATCTGCGTAGCCTTCTGTTTGAGCCCACATGTAGCTGTTATTCTAAATACTGTAGCTGAGACTTCAAGATTTTGCCCAAAGATCAAATAAATACACATCAGACTTCAAGTTAAACTAAGTTTACTGTAGCATGCCGTTAACAACACCTCCCCACATTCTTTTCCATGGCAACCTAGAGAAATATTGACAGCTCACAGGGCTATAAAACGTTTGTCGTCTACTCTTTGTCTTGCCGCCACTATAGCTGGAAGCATTTCAGGCCACCTGTGTGGATTTCTTCTCCCAACTCAGAATGTCTTTAAATGATATGATCTTCCGCTCCTCTACAGTCCCTCCCCCCAGGCCACCACCGTCACAAAGACAGACTTAAATATTACGCAATGGAATTATTCTTACAGAAATGTTAAGACACATCTCGGGATCTTTGCAGGAGGAGAAGATAAAAGTAAAAGTAAAATTCGTATGAGTCTCCACTCCTTACTCACTTATCTGGTGAGAGAGATTAGTAGGAAGTGAGAGATAAAGGATCAGAGATGTTGAGAGTGAATCACAGCTGTATAAAAATAACCTTATATTAACTAAATCCTCCCATGCTCTTCTGCCAATAGGACGTTTTATGTCGCAGTTAATTGTTAACCTGATGCATGTATGCTAATCTACATTTTACAATGGACACTTTCAAAAGCTATTCTCATCTAACACAAACCCAACGTGTAAAAGCGGTGGGTGGTGGGGAAAATGTGCGTTAAAACTGACTTGGTATTTTAACAGGAAGGAAACATGAAGTTGTAGTCTTTGCCATGCAGGTGTTTAGACTGGGATTTGACTGGAATGTGAACTCCCCTTCCCTCGCCGCTGTATACGAGCCAGTGGATCAGCCAGGTTGAGTCTTTAATGTTGAAAGAGCCTTTTCATCAATCATCCTACCATCAACAAGTGATGCAAAAAGGAAAGCACCTGTGGATATGAGGGTGTGTGTAAACGGTTTAGGCTAAGACTATTCTCTTCACAAGTAAAATTTCTGGTGTCAGGTTTTATTTTCAGTTCGGTGGGACAGTCGGAGTAATCTCATCCAAGCACAGAGAGATAACAGAATATTTAAAGCAAACAGTTAATTTAGTTTAGCATAAAGACTGGAAACAAGGGGAAACAGCTAGCCTGGCTCTATCCAAAGGAAGTCACTGCACCCGGCCAAGAAATAGTCCGGCACATATCCCCCCATAAATCACAACTTATCATTTTTACACATCAGTTTTTATACTAATTAAACAAAAATATACTATATAATGTGGTAATTAGTGAGATTAATAGGTCCTGGTCGGTGGATTTTCTTTTTTTAAGTTCGGACAGAATCAGGCTAGCTGCTTCCCCTATTTCCAGTCTTTATGCTAAGCTAGGCCGCTAGCTTCCCGTAGCTTCATATCTAATCTCACTCTTTGCAAGACAACATATATTTCCCAAAACTATTATTTTAAAGATTTGATTTGGATGTCATCTCTCTTCTTGCCTTTTGATTGGAATAGTAATTACATTCAACAAGAACCAGAAACTAAACTTCCCCTCGAACAGACTCTACTATCGATGAAGCTTCAGTCAGAAAGTATCTTCTGCCATTTCATATTTTCTGTCTTGTTTGTGGCTGTCTGATGTAATGAGCAATCCTCAGGCCAGACTCCCTCGTCATGGTCTTATCTGCTTCCTGCTGTCTTTGTACCGTCCTGTGGGCCCTCACTTGTCACACTGACTTACAAATTTAGTGCAAGTGGTGGAGGGCGCCCTGTAGCACGCTGATAGAGTGTTTGTGAACGAGCGTCACTGACCTGGACACAGAGGTTTTCGGTGCGCTGCTTCCCATTACTTCAACACCTTTCCACTAATGAACAGTTTTGATGCAGTTTTGTTTCTTTTTCTAACTTTTAAAGGGAAAATGCCCAATCCCACCTGATATAAATAATGTATTAGCAGATAGGGAATTCTACTTGGTCCACTCCTTCATTTTTTTCATATCAAACATATTATGTGCATCAGTTTAATGCTCTAGTCTGGATAACACTAATCGTGGGACTGAGAATGAGCAGAGGTATCCTGGACCGGTCAACGTGAGAGGACGACTCTCCTCCAATCGGCTCATTGTGCTATGAAGCACGCGCAAGTTCACCCTCCTGCACCGGCTTTTGTTCCTCCCTCCTTTATACCCTCCTCCTCCGGGATATTTCCTCGCCACCCGGATTCATCTTTTATTCTTGCCAGTGATTTCTGTGCCTGCCTGCTCCCTCAGGCATTTTGTATACTTTGTTCTTCTCTTCTGACGGCTTTCTCTGAGCTTCTGGGTCTCTCCCGCTCTCACTCGTCTCTGTATCCCACTTTCTCATTTTGAGATTCAGCCAGTCCCGCTCCCAGCAGCCCCACTGGGGAGAGACCATCCTGCTATAGCAGCAAAAAAAAAGGGCTTATGCCATGAAAATGGATGACCTGCTCTCCATTATGTTCTGCTTATTAGTTAGCGATTCTCCAAATTAAACATTTACTGACCACTAATCAATGTAGAATTGATGCCTGGTACTCTGGGTAAATTTGCATGGGTTAATATTTGAGTTTCTGAGTGCTTATATATATTATATTCACTGCACAGTAGGTTTTTGTAAATGAGAGGACTGAGCTCACTGTACTCTGGGAACTTCACTGCAGTCAAATGAGTAATCAAATGTCCCTTGGCTCAATCTGAAAGAGAAACCGGGGTCATTTGATTTCCAAGTAAATCCTTTTGGTTTTTATTATGCCCAGTGTTACTGATCTCATGACACATCCAACTTCCACACAGCTCTTACCATTAGACATTTAATTATGAGAAAACAGGAAATCCTAGCGTAGCATCAGTCTATCCCACACGTTGCCAAGGAATGGATTCTCACCCTGAATAAAGATCCAGTTACCAATCTAAAAGTTGCACTCTCAGAGCTCACTGGGGAGTTCTGACTTGGGAGGGAACTTCCACTGACATCTGAGTACTGAAAACATGTATTGAATGAGACATTGTATTGTTGCTTTGCCACAGTGAAGGTACAGAATTAAATCGTCTGACTCCACCTGTCTCTCCAAAACTGTCTGGAGCTTTCTTGCTGTGAAACAGTTGTGTCATTCTACCTTAACAACCACGTTTACTGTCCACTTGAGAAGCAGAGATAAAGTACAGTTCATCATGTGGAGAGATAACATCTGTGTCGCTTAGTGATGCTGAGTAGTCTATAGCTTTAGTGTGACCAGTATGTTTGTACTCAACACTGAACTGGTTGGGAGTTGGAGACTGGGAGAAAGAAATAAAAAATACTATTTGGGACAAACCTAGTTTTATATCCTCCATCATAGCTGCTGTTGGGCTTTTGTGATGATTTGCCCAGTCTGTCTTGGCAACCTCTTTACATCAGGGAGCGAGCCACCACAGAGCAATTTACTGTTAGAGTTTGTGTATCATTTTTAGTCACACGTTAGATGAATCAAACTAGCTTTTACTTCTGGTTTTCCGCTCTTGCTAAAAGAGCAGCAGTAATATCAAGCAAATTACTGGCATGCTTTTCAAAATGTTTTGTACTGAAGGGACTGCACTTCAGTGCAAAGTGATAAATAGAATCTGAAAACAATATGCGACAGGAAGAAAAATTGCCCAGAAAGCTTTTCCTCCTCAGTTATTTCGTTAAAGTTATGAATGCTGTGGGCGACAGGAATCAACAGCTCTGTAATTCAAAGTCTAAAAAAGCAGCTAAAAAAGAACTAAGGTGACTTCAAACAGGAAACAGTATTGAAATAATCCTTTGATGCCACCGTGCAAGGTGTGCAATAATGATGCCAAAGGTCATTACAGCTGGCAAAGCTTTGAGTTGGTTTTCATATGAAACATGACCTTGTGGAAAGCCGGTTTGCTAAATTTTCTTTAGCAGTCTAGCTTACCAACGTATGTGTCATTAGTTGGACACACATTAATACCATTTTAATTTGGTTTAAACAAGGCATACAGTTTTAGTGACTACACTTGTGGTTTTGACTTGTTTTCACTGACAGTCCCTGGAGAAATAGTTCCTGGAAATAGCTTTTGTGACGAGTCATTTATGGGAAATGCGAGGGCTGTTGGCCACTGTTGCATCACAGAACTAATGGACGGTCAGCCTGCTGTGGATTGTTCACATCAGTTTATCTGAAGAGAGTATTCCCTCCCTCAGGCTCAGACTGAAATGGTAGCTGGACATGATCATGGGGGGAAAGTACCTGAAGGTGCTGCTGTGTTGTTGCCAGCTGATAAGCCCCATCTGTTGGCCACCAGCCCGGAGCCCATAGCCCTATGGAAAGTGTCTTTCATTAGAAGCACGGACTTTCATTTAGACTCTCTCCCGGGAATACTGCTAAACTGTAACCAGACATCAGGATTTGTTTGTGTTTAACTTTTTCCTTGTGTGGGAGGCTGAGATATTTTGTGAAATGCGTTTTCTTTCCAACTCTAGGTCAAACATTCCCAAATAATTCCATACAGTGTGAGGCTTATATTTTTCAAGACTCATTTCATACACTTATCTTATAATAAAAATAATGTGGCAAATCCTGCGTACTGACTAAAAATACTGACGGGGTTTAATGAAACCCGACGTGATTCTGAGGAGCTCAGCAGTTAAAAAGTGAGCCTGATTGTCACTGGTGCTTGTAGTTTGTATATATTTTTTTGATTATAGTCCAACAACCAATTAGTCCCCGGACATGATGTATATCAGTCTCTCCGTCTGCTTAATAAAGATATGCACATTATCTAACTGGAGGGGTGGATTGGGAATATTCAATATTTTGGCTCAGGTACGAGCTTCAAAACCTTTTCTGAACTTTGGAACAGGCAAATCATGCACATCCATCTGTGTTTGACAGGTTTGTTCTGCTATTTATACACTACAGATTTGACTATATAGTCTGTCAACCGAGGCAAGGATGCATTTGCATTCAAAGTTTGTGACATAGGGTATGTGGTCAAATGCATCTCTGACTACCTCATGTGACTTGACCAGTAGCATCCCAGTGTGTCCACAGTACACTCACACTTGTGTTTAGAGCTGTCCACTTGTGATTCAAACACCCAAGGTTGGATTTAGGTCTAAGCATGAACAGGACCGGCTAAATCAAAAGCCCATCCCACTCCCAGAGTCTCCACCAGCCAGTAAATGGGAGCAAAGTGGAGGTGAGTCAGACGATTCATCTAGAAACTAACTGAGATCCAGACATAAAGGCACTCGTGTAAATAAAATGGAAAGCTGGGCTTGAATGGCTGCCATGCTGAAACAGACCGCCGTTGGAGCGAAGGCCTACCCTAGCAGATCTCTTTGTGCAGGCGAGCTGCATGCCAGCTGGCTGGCTGCTGGGAAGGTTTGTGTGACTCATTACCTCTCCATTGAGGGACACAAAGCCAGACCACGCTCGCCCGTCAGAGCTCAGAGTCTCCCAGCCTCCCGTCTTCACCTTAATGTTAGGTCAAGTTCACAGCCTCCATGCTGGGGTAGCACTCGGCAGCTTCATCCAGCAGCCAATCAGTGACAGAGATCTCAGTCACGGGACGTGTTTGAATGAGGCTCTCAGTAGGAAGTCTCTCCATTCACTTAAAGTTTGGACAGTTACCTTGGCAGCACTTTGTCTAAAGGAAGAAATGTCCTGGTTGAACCCATTTGGCAGGACACATTGATGCCCATTGATTTGAATTCTTTCACTGCATGTGTCCTTAAAGTCTCATTCCCTGTTTTATTGCCCCTCTGTTTGTTCACTCTGACACTAAATGCCACGGTGGCACCAGCTTGTGACAAAAACGCCTCATTTATCACCTTGATGATGTTTGTTCATTCCTGTCATAATGGCGTCATTTTTTTTGGTTAACCCAATGAACCTTCTTGTTAGTTTGGACGAGGTGTACTCTGAGGCGGGGAGAGCTGTGCTAAGCAGTGTTTTATTTTGAATGTGTGTTTTTAGAGGTGCAGGGTTGCAGGGAGTGCATAGAGGTGGATCAAAGACTGCTTCATTCTGACAGATGACAATAACACAATGTAATCTAAAGCATATGCAGAATGTTTTAGGAGATCCAGGTTGTAGAGCTGTGATGTAGGTGTAGATACGGTGTGAAAAATACCTGCTGTGTTATCCTGGACTTGAAAACATAATAAACTGCATACCAAGGGAGATTATAAAGACTTATCAAAAGCAGCAACAGTTTCTCCACTTTTCTTTGCTCAGTGTGTGTGTGTGTGTGTGTGTGTGTGTGTGTGTGTGTGTGTGTGTGTGTGTGTGTGTGTGTATTTTTCATCTTTGTAAACCAGCTCATATCAGGTTAACCCTCTATCTAAATGTGGGAACCTGTGTGATACATTGCCGGGGCCATCTGTGACTCTGCAGATGGCCCTGCTTGTTAAAGTGGGCCATGGAAGGACCCTGTCGTCTACCCAGGACGGGACAATGGAGATTACGAGTGTCTGATCTCTTGGTTTAAACACAGTCTGCAGGACTGCAGGACACGGGGAGGGGCACACTGCCCTGATCTTTGCATCGCACCACTGTTGTTTCATCCACATCAAGGAATGCTAAGATGCACAGGCTTTGCCAGGCCTGGGCCAAGTCATTTAGCCCGTCACTGAGAGTGACTGAGATGTATTTACAGAACACAAGTTATTAGGTTATTAGATGACGTCCTCAAATGTCTTGTTTTGTCCACAACTCAAAGATATTCAATTTATTGTCACAGAGGAGTGGAAAACTAGAAAATATTCACATTTAAGAAGCTGGAATTTGATAATTTATACTTTTTAATATACAAATGACTCAAACCGAATAATTGATTCTCAAAATAGTTGGCGATAAGTTAAATAGTTGACAATTAATCGATTCATCTTCACAGCTCTACAAGTTATCTCATGTTTATGAGGCTGGAGAGTCTCAGTTTTAGCTCTGTAGGCCTTTCTTGTATGCAGGCCATTTGTCCTTCAGTGGCACTCGTGCTGCCTTTTGTTGTGCCTTTTTATGGTGGCTTTTTGTTGTAAGTCAGGCTTAAGAAGAGGGTATTCAAAAAAGTGGAAATCATTTACAGAGGTCCAGAAATTTTGGTTCTTTTAATTTTTTCCATTTGATCAAGCACTCCATTTGTCCATATGAAGCACACGTTCCCACGCCCTATTTGGTGTTCCTTGTTTCTTGATTGTTGTTGACGTTGGCGCTCTGCCAAAAAAGATCTGTATGCTCAAACTGTAGGGCTGAAACGTAGTATTCAGGCAGCTGGGAGAGTGCGCAGAAGATACTCTATCGGCAGGGGAAGGAAGGAATTAACTTCTTGTTAACATTAATTATGTGGTTTTAGCGGCACATTCACACCTAGAACAACATATTCTGCCTTGCTCTGTGGGCTGTGCAATGAACAAGTGCATCATGAAAGAAGATATTGGGGGTGTCTTACTTTGTAAGTGGTTCAGGGATTTAAACCAAATATTTGTTTATGACATATGTGCATGTGTAGGCTGTGTTCTTACTCCCCGGGGGGTCTACAAGTTAAAGGAGCACTGATCCTGATCTTATTAAGGAAGTGTCGGCCAGCTAGTGAGAGTATAAAGTCACAGGAAGAGTGCACAGCTGATGTGCTGGGCGTCGTCTTTGGTTATTTATCAGAACGAGAAGGAAACATAAGACTGTGAGATGAATGTCTTCATCAATGTGATCATGGAGTACAGATACTGTTTTGTAAGTGTGTGTTTTAGCATTAGGTTGAATACTGAGATGTTGCACAATAATCACTTGACTGGTTCCTCTTCCCACAGCTTTTGTTTGCATGACCTCTGCCACGAGAATACTTAAGAAATCGGAGATGTTGGGAATGATCCAAGGCTAAGGTATCCAGGAGTGATTTACCTCTTTCTTTCTCATCCGTGAAACACCTTTTAATTTATGACCTTGTGTAAGGGAGTTGAACAGTCTCAGAAAATGTCTCAAGGTGACTTTTGAAGCTAAATGATAGAGGCTGCATCATAATTACAAAGCTCAAATGTAAGCCATATATTCAGTCATATATCTTATTATAGCAATTCCACTGTAATATTGTATGGACATGAATCACTGATTCATTCCATTGTCATTCCGGATTTATGTTTTTGTCTGTAGAACAAGATATTCATAATAACAGCCAATGAACTTAAGGTTTAACCGTAATATATGGTCGGATAAAATGTCTTCAAGATGTTTCGAGCTAGCCTAAACTCTCAACTTAAGCTTTCAATGCCTTTTGATAATCATATTGCACCATACGCAAAGCCAAATCCGATTTCATGCTGAACAGTTGTGACAATCAAAGACTGCTCTAACATAATTCAGAGCCATTAACATTTCAGAGTTTCATCCATTCATTCCACTTAGACCATCTCAGTGCTTCTATTATATTAAACGCTTAAGGCATCACACTCCTCTCCACAGACAACAATGTATGTCTAATAGCAGTACACAGGGATACATGGCTGTCCGATGAAGTCATGTGCCGAGCTTCTTCTTTGAAAGGCACTGGGCAGCTGCTTCCCCGTTCTCCATCTGTGAAATGTATACGTTCAACACGGGCCTTTGTTGCTCAGCGGCGATGGCACTGACCCAAGGTCAGCGGTTTGAATCCCACTGTGGCTACCCATTGTGAAAATATACACACTCATTTGATTTTGTCCCAGTTTAATTTGGACCAGGTGTCATCCCAACAGCTTTATAAAAGAAGCTGTGATGTCAAAAGTCATACAAGGGGAAATGGAGGTTGCTATGCAAAAGAAGATAAGAAAAGCATCTGCAAAATAACTGCAAAATTAAATACAGTAAATACAGGGCCAGTATCGCCAATACCGAGACGATACCGATACTTTTTTAATAATTAAAGTGGATTCATCATCAAATTGCTAAATTGAATGAATTTTCATGACTTTAAACATTTTTGTGATTTTTCCAGGACATTTTTCCAGTTAAAACCCAGGACAGAATTTTCATATGCTTACAAATTTGTTGTGTGAACACTGTATCTTACAGCCTTTTTACAAATTATACAGCTTTCCGTCGTTTCATTTTTGGCCTGAAAATCTAGCCACACGGCGCTTCTCTTCCTCTCTGCCGTTTTTCTGCTCCGTCTCTGTCCTGCTTGTGTGTGTAGTGCTGGCCGCCGCCGCGCCTGGCTGCTTGCTTGCTTGTTTGCCTGGCGCCGCTGAGTCACGTGACGGTACAACATCAAATCACAAGAGGGGGGAAGAGGAGCAAAGTGTGCCTGCTCTGTGACAGGAGCGGCACTCTAAAGCAGCGCCACTTACACAGACACAGGTCGCCTCTTTGATGAAACCGCAGCGGTGCATACTGGGGAGAAACTAAAACTAAAGTATCGATCTCATTACACTGGGATTGATCAATATCAATACCAACGTTGGTATCGATATTATCGATATTTGGATCGATCCGCCCACCACTACCATCTGTCTGTTTTGAGTGTGGGCAGAGGGAATGCAAGGCGATCTGTGTTGTCATACTGCCTAGAGGCTGATCAGCCTCTCAGTTGTGTGTGCAGCGTGTGAAGCACAGTGTTGGGAAAGTTCACTTTCTACATGAACTAGTTCAAAGTTCAGTTCACAAATTAAAATGAACTAGTTCAGTTTATAGTGGTTTATAGTTTATGGTTCAAAATTTTGAACCAAGTTCACAGTTCCAAAAATGAACTAGTTCATAGTTCTTTTTTTCCATATGTTGCTGCGAGCTATTATTTTTCAAAATTATTGCCACAGCCCATATAGAACCACAGACAGCAATTATTTTATCAGTTTTAACACTGAAACTATGCGTCAGATTTCATCTTCATCTTCATATCCAATCAGTTCAACGTGCCGTTTCAGGTTAGCTGTGGATGGGACTGAAGTGCAGATTTTCTTTTTGAAAGCCGGCGGGCAAAGTTTGCACAGAAATGTAAGATCTTTCCATCCTCACCGACCTTGTCATAAAACTCGTTTAAATAATCATACGACGCCTCCGGGCTGCTTTGTCGCCTCCACGCTGCTTTTTGTTTTGATGACCAATGCGGCGGTGCGACACTGGTGGCTGGTGTTGCCAGATTGGGTGTTTTTTCCGCTACATATGAAGGCCTGTTTACGGTGTGTTTTAGCCGTGGTTTGGGCCTGGAAGGCTCTATAGAAATCTGGCACCCTATTGGACGAAGTTAAACTGAGAGAGCGTGGCGTTCACAGACACCAGAATGAACGAGTTCACATGTTCATCAGGCAGTAATACAGTACGTTCGGTTCACGTTCGAAAATTCTAAATATGAACGAGTTCACGAAGTATCGTTCAATGAATGCGTTCAGGCACAACACTGGTGAAGCAGATTATAGGTATTTGCTTTGTAAAAGTTACTTTTGGCTCCTGCAGAAACTTTTTGCACACACCAAAGCCGGTTGAGCATGTTTCGAAAACCATTTGTAACATTCTAGTTTACAGTTGAAACAACACTTAGGTTACGAGTCATGACTGCAAAATAAAAATAAATATGCTCTACCAGTTTGTTGGTTACGAAGAAGACCACAAAAAACCACCAGGTCAAATGATTTGTAAAGATTGTAAAGGCAAAGAAAGTTGATCTCTACTCATCAGGTTGTCTTCGCAAATGTTTATGAGGTGCTTTCAAGTGCATTATTTCCTTCTACTTTCACACATGGGTTTGAAAGCAGAGGTCAGTATGACCAGAGGAGTCTTGGCTTGGTATGACTGTTACCATGGCAGCAGTAAACTCAAACTTGGATGCTTTGATTACATGGTTCCATTGATTATCCTGGCTCACACAAAATCGCCCAAGCCTTGTTTTATGGGGGGCACTGAATATATATTGCTTTCTGGCTGACTGTGTGATGGTAATGGGTTTACAGCAGGTTTTATAGCCTCATTTGCTGCATCACAATGTGGAGAAATACACCCTGTTTTTAAGATCGCATAAAAATTGGTCTGTTTGGCAGCTGCAGCATGATTCATGCAGTCAAAGTTAACTTTTGTTTTCGTTTATTGACTCACATTTGCCAATGTCTGTTGATGGCTGCGTACGTGTAGAAAACTGAACAAGACTTACAGTAATTATTAATGTTGCATTAGCTGTTGTGATTTAGTGGATTTAATTGGCAAGTGGTGACAGTCAGTGTGGATGGTTGGTGGCTGGTGTTGTAATCGTGTTGCTTATGTTGACACGGAAGGATGTCTGTGGGAGGGGCGCTGATCACTGACACAAAGAACCTTTTCATCAGACCTTCAGAAGAGACTGAATCTTTTATGATAAGATGTCAAAGAGGAGGTCAGTGCTCAGTCATTGGAATTTCACATAGAACTTAGGAAAATGTGCGGATGCTCCAATGTCTATACAGTGTGAATCCTCGTTATTTTTAACAATTTATTTTAGGTAGAGGTAGAGCTACTGGGTAACAAATGAGTCACCTCAATTAATTTGCATATTCTCCTGATCCCCTGGATTATGATGTTGTATTTAATCTGTCTTTTGTGACGCCATGGGATTCATCCAAATAAGTAGCTTGAGGTCTGTTTTATGGGTTTGTGTCAGCCTCGTCAGTGTTTTTCTTCTTCTAATCTCAATCAAAGTTGTTGTTTTTGTCGCTCAAAGGCCTACGTTGCTCCTGTCGCACCACATGGCTTGTGTTGGTCACGCTCATCACTGCAAGACTAGAAAATCTGAATGGCGAGCTGAGGGAAAGAGGAGAATAACCTTACAGTCCTGACATTCCCAAAGCCCTCAGGGTGAAGGAATATAGGGGTGGATATGTTCCTCTGAGTGACCAGATGTGACCTGTCCATCTGGACTTTTACTCTCTGCCATGCCACAGAGCTGACAGAGGAAACTGGAGGTGTGATTTTTGTCATTTTGCTCATGTTTCTTGTCAGATATCACACCACAAATACAGTGTTTTCACACCAAAGAGAGCGAAAAGCCCAAACCACAATCCACTGAGACCTCATTTCCCTCCATAAACAAACTGTAGAGGGCCTCCAGAGGGACCTGTCTAGATCGCGATTACTCATTGTGCATTACTGCACTTGAAGTTCAGCACGCAAACATACACACACACACACACACACACACACATTGAGCAACATACACACACGTACATCAGATGAGGGCTAGTTGAAGTCCTTCTGTCAGGAGTTACGCAAGGTAAACCAGTGTAGCAAACCTTACTATGACCATAGTTGTTTGGTGTACAAAATGTCAGAAATCTGAAAAATGTGGATCAGTGTTTCCCAAAGCCCAAGATGACGTCCTCAAATGTCTTTTTGTTTTGTCCACAACTCAAAGATATTCAGCTTACTGTCATAGAAGAGTGAATAAACTATTTCTTTGTATTTATTTATAAACTTCATAAAAACTTACATTAACCGATTAGGCTAATCAATTATTGAAATGTTTGACAATTTATTTAATAATTGATTAATGTCAGCAGCTCTAGAACCAATGCTACAGTAACCAAATACTGTATCTTTTCTGTGCTCTCAGACATTATCTCCACATTGTTGTCGTTTCTGATCAGGTTGGATCCTGTTATTTGGCAGTTCAGTCACACCATTGTGATTGCCTGCACCTAATGTGTTATGTAATGCTTTTTTATCAAAAGTATACCATTAGGAAAAGAAAGGTTAATGCACTATTTCACCTTTCACCACCCTTTTTTGGTTTGGAATAAACATTGAATGTGACCATTGGTGAAACAGATGAGAGCAGTAGCATACTGCATATTGGCTTGAGGCAGTGTCTTGCCAGCAACATCTGCAGCCCTACATTTAACCTCCGCCTCACAGCTGCCTGATGCTCTGTACATCACTTTCATCCATCCTGTTGCTCATTAGGATTTTGGGCTCAGGGCCAGAGGCATTTCGGCTTACAGGAGGTGTTGACCTGTGATTCAGTTGCAGTGTCTCATCACTAGTGCTCACCACTTTTTACTCTGGGATTTGTTGTCTTTAAAACGCTAGATTGTTTCAAACCTGTGCTTATAGCTCAAAACCAGTTTGGATCCTTATTGTAGCAGCTTGCAGAATAAGATTTTTGGATAGTGTGATAATAACAATTCTTTATAGATTCATGTATATGATATTCTTTTTCAATTTTATTATAGATATATATATGAAATAGTATGCAGGATACATTTTCCTGTGTATAAATTTAGAGGCACATGAAAGACAAAAAGGTTTTGAACTCTCTCCTAATTTGTGTCTTCCTTTTTTACCCTCCTGGAGTGAGACACAGTTTGTCCATCACTAAACGGCTGCAACATTTTCACATACAATAGGCTGTTTCTATGAATTTTAATAAAACAGAAACATAAGGGTATTTACCTGACCTCAGACAGATCTCTTTAATCTGGGACACTGGTTGTCCCTAATCTCTTGGTTAAAGGGGATCCCGTGTTAGGTGACACACTTCTGTGCCTGTGAAGTTTGCTGTCACTGCTGATGACCTTTATTGGGGCAAAGACAAAGCATGTGGAAAAGCCTTCTTTCTTCTCATTAATATTCAATCACAAGCTCCTCCCAAACAGGCGCGGGTGACATCTGGTGTGCTGCGGGCCCATGTAGCTGACCCAAGCCACCTTTTAATCACATGTTTTATTCAGATATCTGCCAACTTGTACTAAGACCCGGCCTGTTTGTACCTTGATTCATTTCAAATACTTATGGCTCATTTGAATACTTTATCCACCTTAAAAGTTGTGAATTCTAGTTTAATGAAAGCATGATCATCATACAGTTGAGTAGCTTTTAGCAGACTTTCAAATGAGCAGACAAGCTTAAAGGAAGTTAGATGAGAAGATTGTTACCACTCTCACGTCCGTACAGTTAATATGAAGTTACATCCCGGAGCCGGAAAGCTTAGCTTAGCAGAAAAAACTGGAAACAGAGGGAAATGTCTAGCCTGGCTCTGTCCAAATGTAACTAAATACGCCTAACAACCCTTATTGAGCTCAATTGTTAATACGTTATATCTCAGAACTTCCTGGAGTCTCTGCTGGTTGCTTGGCAACCTCACAGTGTGACTACCAAACTTCAGAAAGTTACTTTGTCCGGCCAGGACATAGTCCCACACATAAGGTAATCCCCAATAAAACCACAATGTGTTGTTTTAACACTTGGGGTTTTTGTACGAATTAAATTAATTAGATATAATGTGTTGATCAGTGATCTTAAGAGATGCTGATGGAGGACTTTTGCATTTAAACAAAGCCAGGCCAGCTGTTTCCCTCTGTTTCCAGTCTTTGTGCTAAGCTAAACTAAATGGTCTCTCGCACTATTTTTAGCATTCAGACATGACAGTGGTATCTTCTCAACTCTGAGCAAGAAAGTGAATAAGTGTATTTGCCAACTATTTAACTATTCCTTTAATATAAAAGGAGATTATTCATCAAGTGTTTGAACATACTATTTGATTTTAAACCTGACTTACTATAGGGATAACTTTAATTCTTAATAACAGGGATGCAGTCTGCAGTGATGTTATGATCTGTTAGCAGTAAGTGGGCTGCTGTTTAACGCCTTCAGCATATTTCTTCATATCTCCCAATCCTCTTGTTCATGATTAGAGGGTCTGTAGAGCTGCAGTGAAGCTTTAAACCCACAGACTGGATCGTTGGAATGAGTTTTCCATTGGGGCCCGCCAGGACGGGATAAACTTGTAGCTCGCGGTGATGTCACTCTGCGTCAGATACAAAGGTGATGTGATTACCAGCCTAGAAATCACTGTCAGACTGTGGAGACCAAATTACCATGCGTGTTCCCTCGGCTTCGCTCTCTCTCTCTCTCTCTCTCTCTCTCTTTCTCTCTCTCTCTCTCTGCGTCTTCCTCGTCTCTCTGTGAGTGTTCCTGTTGAGCCTGGTTCACCCTGCTGTGATATCATGCCCAGTGGAGCCAGACTAATCACAGTCACTTCCCAGGATCATTCCCACACTGTGTAAGCCATTCATTCTCTAGACATGGGATTGTCCCTACTGCTTAGTCAGAAAAGTAGAAAAAATACGGCATTTCTTGCTGAACGTCAAAGTTAAGTTAGGTTATTTTCCTTCAGTGCAGTCCATCTTTTCTTTTTCTGTTTTTCCTCTCACGAGGGCCGGCCTTGTGAAGTGACTGCGCCAGTTAAAGTTCCTTATCATATTGTTCCTCTTCTTCAAAGGGAGCTTTTTCTGCACACAGGGAACCACAGGAACTATACAAGTGCCTTGTGTACAAGGTTTCGGTGGCTCTAAAAGCATTGTTGGCTTTCCTCTCCACTCGCATTCTTGCAGCTCTCTTGAGCAGCCTCCTGACCACACAAGAAGGATAACGCAGAACAGTCAAGGAGAGACGGAGGAGGTTGCCAGTTATCAAATATTTACTGTTTGCACTGTAATTCTTGTGTTTGCGTGTTGGCAGTGTGTGAAGATCCGGGACATCAGGAAGCAGATTAATGAACGTCTGACAATGTTTTGGTTGTCGGAACCCGAGGAATTAGAGTTTAATTTACAGTTACTGATTAGTGAAGTTAAGAGCTCATAGATATTGTTGAAGACGAAACCAACCACACAAACAAACAAACCAATGACTCCTTTCACAAGATAAAAGCTGGTTTAATGGGAGGGGTTGGTGGTCACGCATTACTGAGTGGTGGCTGCTGAGTCTGGTGTCTTTCACATGTGTAGAAAGGACATCTTCCCCCCCAATTCCCCATCCCCACCCCCGCACACACACACTCACACTATATACACATTTCTCCCTTTACTACTTCTGAAAGAAGCCTAATGCTTGGGTTTGGTAGATCCTTTCTTAAATCTCCCTTTCCCCAGAGTCTGCAGTGTGCACTGTAGCTGCCACTGCTTTAAACCAAGACTGAAGTTACACATTGAATGGAAACGTTTAAGTCACTTGGCCTCATTCTGCACACACAAAACCATGTTGAGGCACAAAGAAAGGTGTTTTACGATACCATGATGCCCAATTTTCTTAATGAAGCACACAGTTTGAATATAAATCCTAAATTACCTAGAGAGTGTATCAACATTCACAGGAGTTTGAAGTATTAACACTATTTTACATCTCTGCAGAATAAATGGAGGAGTTGGCTCAACGATTCTTTTCTGGAATAATTCAGAATTGTCTGGACTATAAAATGACAGAAAATGGTAAAAATGTCTGTCACAGTTTACAAATCAATCATATTTCCTGGATGGATTGAGATGTCCCTGTTGCAGCTGTATCAATATGTCTTGCATTTGACAAAAACTGGTGACAAAATATGTTTCAGAGAGTACAGTTCGAATTGAAGGGCGTGGAACACTTTGCAGAGAAACGCGACAAAAGTGTAACGTGATACACCCAGATGAGTTTAAACACTAAATATTTACAGGGGATAAACGCACAATAGTAACTTAGCAGAAGTTTACAATCATATCGAGCTGGAAGGTCAGTCAAAATTACAGCTGTCCGTTAAAAACGCTCATTTTGAAAAGAAGGTGGGTGTAATTGTTCCCAGGTTGCCTTAGCTGCTACTTTACAGAACCTGCCTTTAGTCTGTAAGGTTGCTCTCTCACACAAGTTGCAGGAGGATGCAATGAGAGAGGGGAGAGAGGGGAGAGAAGGAAACTCCGGTCAGGTTCCATGTGATATGTGGACCGGAGCAAGCAAATCCTCTGAGCTGTGTTGCCAGGCAAGTTGAGCTAAAGCTGCCTGCTTGTATTTCTACTGGCCTAGTATTTGTGCTGAGAGAGGCAGATAATGATTCTGTAACTACAGATAGACTGAAACATGAACACTGATACTAGTCTTTGCAGAATGGATTGCTTTGGAATGAGAGGAAAAGGTTTACTGAGAGATATGAGCAAAATGTGCTGATTTAAGATAGCTGTGTATGTTGCTCAATGTGTGTGTGTGTGTGTGTGTGTGTGTGTGTGTGTGTGTGTGTGTGTGTGTGTGTGTGTGTGTGTGTGTGTGTGCGTGTGTGTGCATGTGTGTGTGTGTGTGTGTGTGTCCTTCAGTTTGTGCAGAAAGATGGACACAATTCAATGCAAAAAAGCAACATTTTACCAAGTATGTTCATCTAATTTCTAGTTAAAATGTCCAATAACATTTATCACCTAACAAGTGATATTTCAGTGAGATATAGGGACATGTTTTTAGACGATGCTTAAATATCTTAATTGAGAGTTTTGAAAAGATCTTTTGAGTCATATCTCAGATAACAAGATATTTTTTTGACATTGCGTAAGGTTTTTAAGATGCTGTGATATTTGTAATAGATAGATTGTCTCGTTTAAAGAGCATATCTTGTTCCATTGGCAGATTTGTTTTTAAAACTTATTTTTGAAGTGGCCTTTTTCCAGTGAAGGATTCACTTTAGTAGTGAAAGTGCTCGTGTGACGTACTACTGTAAAAGCTGTTTACTTAAGAAATTATGCCCCTAAATGGGGAAGGTGAATGAAAAGAGAAGACAATGAAATCATCGTGCTTGGTTGGCTTCAGTATTGAGGTCGGCGCTGTTCACACACACACACACACACACACACACACACACACACACACACACACACACACACACACACACACACACACACACACCCCACAGCAGAGGGACGAGGAGAACTAACACACGCACAGTAACAATGCAAAGCAACGCCATTGGCTAACAGACCACGCACTTCTGGCCAATAGCATGCGGAGATGATACTGTATTTGTACCCCACGGAGCGTGATTACCTATTCAGAGTGTTTTTATCGGAACTTGTGTAAAGCAGGAGACATTGCAGCCTTTTTTTTTTTTTTAAAGTCTATAACTTGGAACTTGTGGAGCTGCAGTTTCGGTTTTGCTGGTTTAAATATAATCAATGTGGTCCTGTAAAACAACCAATCTAGTCTTTTTGGGTTTCCCTCTCAGTAAAATGGGCTTTTAAGTGCAGGAAACCTAATCTTAGTCCAATAATCTGTTGTAGGCGATCAATCAGATGATAATGAACTGTCAGCTTGTTGTTGATAACCTGCTGACATTTCACAGTGAGATCAGAACAAGAGCTGAGTGTTGTTTGGATGTTTAAACTCCGTTGCGCATCCAGAGCTGATGTCATGTGAGTTTTACTCCGGCTTTTGGTTACATAATGTGAGCATGTCAGGCAGGGCAGGGCCTGCGATGACTTCATAGTCTCTTGGCAGAGCGTGTCCACTTCTGAGGTATTTTCTGGGAAGTTATATATGTGTATTTGAAACATGAGAGCTGCTGAGAATGGCCAGCATGAGCTTGATAAGAAAATATGTCCTAATTGATGGACATAACCCTAATCTGTTTCTTTAGTAACCTCCTGGTGTTGAATATTTCACATAATCGTTTACAACCTAGAAATAGAGCAAGGAGGTGCAGTCCATAAAAGCAGAGCAGAATTAACTTTAGCCTCAGGGGAATTCAAATGTGGGGACTTTTCAGTGTGAAGCTCCAAAGTTCAAATTTAAGTGATCAAATGCTGGCCATGGTAATGTTCTGCCCTTTTCAGAGGCAGCCAAATCAGATTTTTATCAGGCACTCAATACATTACCATTGTTTTTTGGCTGGTGAGTGAAGGAAATCTACCAGCCACTTGCTTATTTTACCAGCATTTGGCTGGTGGATGGTGCTAATTTTGAACCCTGGTTATATCAGATGGCATCAGTGTATAGTCTGGTTCACCAACAACTGTAATGTTTTCCATGTACTATATTGGGCGATCATCTGGCCTCGATGTCGGCTTAAATGCCACTCTGTAATCTGATTTGGAGATGGAGCCTCTATCTTGCATGTTTAATTAACCCACTTGCTAAACTGCCTGCATGTTTTTTGTTAAATCTTTATAGTAATAATATTCAGCACAAAACTAGACAATATTTTACCACACTGACGGACTTTAAACTGCCATTTTAGAAACCTGGAGATGAAAAGATGATCCATGATAACAGCCTATTCAGTACTGACAGCACTAATGAGGTTTGGAGAGAACATCTTCCATATGATATTCTTCAGTATGTGAACACACATTCGCACCCAGACACATAAACACACACATGCTAAAAATCCTGCAGGTATTATTCTGCGAAACCGGAGCACACTTTGGCAATAATTCCTGGATTTCAATTCCCATCATCCTACTGCACAAACCATATACATACCATTTCTATAATATGAAAATATAGTGGATTGCATCATAACGTTCTGTGTGCATAAACAGCTGGCCACAGCTTTCCTTCCCTTCCATCAATCCATAAGGACCTATTTTCATGGATCTTGTTCACTGCTTTGTGTAGCTCTTTCACCCAAATACAACTCTATTATTTTGCTCAACAAATGATTAGTACACCATGAAGGAGCTTGTACTTTAGTGAAGGAAATATTAAAGGAAGCAAGCCCTTTGGATGTTTTCAGACCATTAACAACTGTTTTCCCATGTGGTTGTCGCCAGACCTTAAACAGCTCTAATCTGTGATTCTTCAGTATTGGATATGGACGCATTGCTTATGTAATGGTGCTAGTTCAGACGATAAGAAATTCACTGTTTGAATCTTTGAATGCTGCTATGTAAGGCCGCACAGATAAAAAAAAAAATCATTAAGAAGAAGTCACTGTAAAATCATGGGGGCAGGGGGTTGTTGACATGTGGATTTGTTTTAAAAGGACATAGTGCAACAGTACACACTGATTGTGTAATTGTGTTCCTGGCCGCAGCACTGTCCCAATGTTTTCTTTGTTCCGGTAACAACTGGAATAGTCTGTGATCAAAGGGATCAATGGGCAGAGGTCAGATCTTTGTTTCCCTCGCCGGACATGGACCAGCGTGGATAAAACAAAAACCATCTGGGGAAAATCAACACAGACCCACTTGGAGGGTAAACGTTGCTCATCCCTGCCCCAGAGAGAGAGACCATTTGCGGCTTTGCGGTCTCTGGTGTTGTTTATAAAACTGCCCGTCTCTGAAGGCTTTCAGAGCTGAACATCTTGAACGATGTCGAAAGTAGAAATGGCTCAATATTGTGACATGGCTTCTAGCAGCCTTGTGGCCTCCTTTTCAGTCATATTTGCCCTTTGGCTGGGCTCGTACTGCAGAAAACTGCGGTCAGACTGCCGCTGAGCAGTGCGGGCTCTGCCCAGTCGGAAAGGAATTCATTATAACGAAAGTTTTTTCTTTTTACGAGAACTCAGCTGTTTGTCAACTAAATGCGGTATGGTCGAGAGATGTAAATTTATAGTGGCCTAAATGATAGTTTACACGCCTGGGTTGATGTGCGAACGGTACACAAAGCCACCTCGCATTCAGTCACCAAAAGTCAGAGGTCAGTCTTTCGTTGAGCACAAAGATAATTCGGAGCAGAGCTTAAGAAGTTGAAGAAAGTAATGAAGAAATTCCACTCTCCCTGCTGATCCCTCCAGTTCTCTGCCTTTTGTAGATGCCCTCCTCCTTTCAGTGGCCCCCTGTGCCTAGTTTATCCTAATGCCCGTGTTATGGGAAGGGACAGGCAGGTCTCCTGGGAGCGTCCTCCAAGCCTTGGCTCATGTGAAGGCGTGCTCTGAGTGGACCGGAGGGTTTTCTTTATAAGGTTAAAAAAAGAAAAAACCTCAGATCATAGCGTAAGAGAGGGAGCAACTGATCGGCAGATAAAAGAAAAATGAAACATAAAGACGAGTCCTGATGCCCACCTTTGATGTGCACATCCAAAGATCCTCTCTTTTCTGCGCGTGAAGGATCCTCCTCTGCTGACCTCAGGAGAGGAATCATTGTAAAACCCTTTCTCACTAAAGGCAGCTTCCATTTTTTTATGAAACCCCTTCTTATACACAGCTACGGACACCCGAGCACTCAAACATACACACATATACTTCACACACACAAAGAAACCCACACCATCTCTCTTCTTTATTGGTCCCTTTGAAATGTGGCTGTCCAATGAGATGTGGCTGAATGAGTCCACTCTAGGCATCGTCTCCATGGTGATGTGTTCACTTGTTAAGGCAAACTGACTTCAGATTAGTCACACTACAATGCTGTACAATGCTGTAGTGTGTAGTCATTAATTAACAAACTTGCTTATTTCCAGGTTTCTCTCTCTGGCTGGATAGTTAGCTTCAAATGACTGTCTGGTCTAAAGTTGCTATAATCAATATTTTTATATTAACAATGGATCACATGACCATGTGTATGTAAAATTTTACGAACCCACAAAAAAAAGTCTACGCAACTTCTCTCAGCTTTACGGAGCGTTTTAGCATCCGTCATCGGCTGCAACATTTTGGTTCACTCTCACCGCTCTCATCCGCGTAATGGCCAGACGCAGCCTGCAGCTGCCCAGCACCAAACGGCACACAGACAACGCTAGTGACTAGCTGGTGAACAGGAAGGAGCATTTAGTCATTTAGTCAAAATATTTCCCCAGGAGTTTCTGGAGATCAAAACAGAGCTAAAAGGAGAACCAGTATTGGACTTAGATTAGTGTGGCCACAAACACAACTTCAAATGCTAATGTTGCTCAGTGTCTGCTAAATGTGTAAATAGGCAACAGTTTGCTAACATGTTAGCCATGATGATAATATGTCAGCGTTTTGTTTACAGGTTGTTCTGCTGCTGTTAAGTGGCCAAAAAAGTCATTCTGTCCTTTAAATCATCTAATGGCTTTACTTGAACAGCACCTAAACACCAATCATGGTGTTAATTTGAGGGTAATGGGACGTAACGAGGACGGATAGAGTCTGTAAGTGGATGAAAGGACTTTCCACTGCAACTGAAGGATTTAGAAATTGATGCTGCCTGTCATTGAGCTTGTTTGGCCTACACTGTGATCAGTACATGGTGAAAGAAATGTCCTTCCTAATAAGTGAGGAAGGCGTGTCCATCAGACATACATTTGATTAGATGGAGCTCTGCTTGTCAGAACCGCAGAGAAAGGAACATAAACATCTAACTCCAAAGGAAACCCGACCTCTATGGGAATAAACACCTCTGGAAACGCGATATATGCTCTCGCTATAAAGTACAATGCAGCTGCTCAGATAAGGTTCACTGCTTCGGGAGGACTTGAATCTCAGGCTTCCGGGTGACCTGTGATATTTAGGTGGGTAAGGCAGAAATGCCAGGGGCCATGTTGAAAAGAAACCCAGTTGTTTGTGTGGATATTCAGTTTCTCTGTATGACAGAGGAGACTAACTGTGTCACTCTCACACACCGTAGGCCTTAACAGATCCAAAGTCGCTGCCTCAGCAGCTTGGTGGAAATGCCTATGGCTGAAACATGTAATTGCAGTATGGGTGCATAGTAACGGGAGATCCCATCTGATATGATTTGCAGATTTGATGACAGTCGAATGTGTAGCATGTATGGCTTCTGATACATATGAGAAGTATTTTCCACAGCATTGAGCTGGCAGGTGGCCCATCACATGTTCCTCAAGGGTGGACATGTATATGTCATTCACCTTTTGATTTGAGTGTAACCTTCCCATCAGCCATTAATCAATGTGACCCAAGTGGTATCCATGTTACTGAAAAACATACAATAGTTTCAGTCTTCTTTCTGATTATAACTCTCTTAATATTTGGCAGAGTGTGCATCATTAAGCTTGGCCAAAACTGTCGGTGTATTCAAAGTCTGATATATTATCTTA
The DNA here is from genome assembly GCF_010015445.1 of Perca fluviatilis. NCBI lineage: Eukaryota > Metazoa > Chordata > Actinopteri > Perciformes > Percidae > Perca > Perca fluviatilis. The sequence goes on from NC_053120.1 coordinate 39,626,933, forward strand.
TTCCTCTGTACCGTATTATTAAAATTAATAACTTAAAAACTATTAAAATCACACCAATGAGCCACACTGCTGCACCAGGTGACATGCTCCTCCATTAACAGCCTGAGCTCTGTAGTTTATTTTGAGTCAATCCCACATACACTATCCTGCTGCCGTAAATACTAACTACACTAAATGTGTATTAATCCACCACTCAAAATAATGCCAATGCATTGTTGCCCTTTCATGGGATATGTTGACATAAAATGTTTCTGCCAGGTTTATCGTTTAACACTAGAGTTTTCATGACTTCATAATTCAGTTTAATTCAATTTTATTTATAGTGTCAAATCACAACAGAAGTTATCTCAGGACACTTTACAGATAATGTAGGTCTAGACCACACTATAATTTCCAAAGACCCAACAATTTCCTCCAAGAGCAAGAAAATCAGTCTTCAAAATACCCAACTAGAAGGCTTACAGTTGATCATTTTCAGATAGGTTTCTTAAAAACACAATGCATGGACGCAAAAAAAGCAGGCCCCTAAAACAAAAGTTGAAAGTGAAGTATTTGAGGCCATATACAGCAAAGTATCTTAACATTATTGAGCTGATTATTGGCAACAGTTGATGTGCGCATTTTATTCTCTATCTCTAATGTGTGTGTTTGCTTGTCTGTCTCTGTGTCATATTTGTGTTATGTGTTATCAGTGGTGCTGGTGTGCTCAAGTGCAGAAGGTCAGGTTGAGGCTCCACACACACACACAAACACACACACACACACACTCATCCCTCTCTGTCAGAATACACCCTCCCAAACCACACCACTATATGCTGCAAGAGCTGTTTGTTCAGCTGGAGAGGAGATCCTCCTTTTCTTTCAGTGGAGGAGTAGAGAAGTTAAATTCCAAAGTTTTAACAGAAATCTCTCCGGGGTCTGGGGCACCAAAGGCAACAACACACAGCAAACAGATGTTGTATTTTTTCAGTCCTGATTTGCTACATAGAGTTGGGACCTCAGGAGCGATGCAGAGCAGATTTAAGGGCTTGTGTGTTTTTATTACTTGGCTGAAGCTCCCACAGGTGCTTTGGGGGAATGAGCCCAACTTGCTTGTTATTATTATGGCCCTACTCTTCCTGAAAAGGAGCCTGTTTTTTTTTTTGGGTCAAACTATGACCCTGTGTAAAATTACAGGAAATATACCGAAGGGTTTCCACTGTGAGCCCTGAGAGACTCCAGAAACAGCTCGTCCTCACTCAGGGTCATTTAGTATCTTTACTAAGCACTCCTCTTCACAGCTTGCTTTAAGTTTGAATTTCTGTGTCCTTGCTGGAAAATGTAATTGTGTAGCTCAGCATTCATGCTGACCTTGCAGAGCTGTGAGTAGATCTGAAGTAGATATGAGCTGTGTTTGTTCTCAGTCTGATTTTAGGATTTGTAAAGGCGGTTTTAGCCTCGGTCTGACTTGTCCTGTGGTCTGCTTCTGACTGCAATCTGCTGAGAAAAGCCATCTGGTGGAATTTGGACACCATTAGAAACAGCTTGACTGGATGAAGATAACTGTTCCCTTTACCACCTCTGCTGTGCGCCGGTGGTCTCATGCAGGCAGCCACCACAACTGACTGAAGAGCACACGCCCAAAACTCTGAACAGGGAAGGAAACAGTCATCAATCCACATCTTACATCGTGAATTAAGACACAACCGTTTACTCTTTGTCGAGTTAATTTATGATTATATCAGGTTTTTAAAGATTGGTTAAAACACGGTGGTAGTTCTAGCAGCAAAAAAAAATCTTTGTAAAGTGTTCAGTAGTGTAGTAAATTACAACTTCAGAGTCATTTGTCGTTGGCATGAGGGCCGGATGATTGATGTGTGCCTACATAGGATGTATTTAATTTTCTCTGGTGATGTTGTCAGGTTTTATAAAGTGCTTTTAAATTATGTTTGCCTGTTTCTTCATGTTTGCTTTGGTAAGCAGTCTGTTTTCTTATGTCACTCAAATTGACTTTTACACTGATCTGTAGGTATTTTCATTTACATCAATCATTCAGACCCAGTTAAAACACTGCTGTATATTTCCCCTGTTTGTCCACTGCCCAGTGTATGTTAAATCCTCTGATATGTGTATTTGTGGGACGGGGGGGGGCTGGGTGAGAAACATGGCTAATAAGTGCCCCAAACAGCAATTGTCCAATCATAGTTTAGCAACTGGAACTAGGCACAGCAGATTTCTCCACTTGTTGAAGTGTTGTGCATGGGGTCGTTTTAAAGAGCTCTCATTTTAAAGCAAGCCAGTGTGAAACATTAAAAAGTCAGCTGGAGACAGTGTTTTCAACCAACTCATGAAGCCAATGCTAGCTACAACTGATCAAATCTGCCAGCGACAGTTTGAGGCAGCAAAATCGACAGTCGTCAGCAGGAATGATACGCCTGTATTTTTCTACCGCTGTCTGAAATGAAGGAGCCACCGTCTCAAAAATTACCAAGAATTGGAGCCATACATCTGCCACGGTTATCATTGTAATTGGCATATGTGCCGTTTGACAATACACGACAGCTGTAGCTTTCTTCTTCTTCGTCTCCTCAAATTAAGAAGTACTTTATTCAGCACTTGTATTGACTTTCTGATTAGTAAAATACTTGTCTATAAGCATTCAGTGCACTTTGAGATATTTGGTGGGACTGTATAGTTGTTTTTTTACTCTGTCTTGTATTTGCTGGAGATGTCCTGTGTCAGACAAAGAGAGAGGAGATTGGTCTACATTCCCGTGGGCTTAGACTTGCGTAAAACTGTCACCACATACCCAACCGAGTGTGTCGTGGATGCCATGTCGTTGGCTGCACCCACTAATTTTACATCATGACATAACAACAGGACCCATCATTACCAAAATGCTGCTACTGCAATTTAGTGGTGGGTACAGTTGGGCATAAGTGGGTAAAGAGACATCAGGAAAAGACAGGAAACAGCGTAAGGGTTGATTTTAGAGGAAAAAAAAAAAGCCATAATAGCAAATCTAGAGGTCATAGCTGCTCTTTAGCTACAGCTTCATACCCACAAAGAATATTTGCTCTTTCAGCGGGACGGCGCCTGTCCCTCGTAGCGTAATAACCAGCGGCCGCCATGATTTCAGTGTTTATTGGCATCCAGTCCTCAGGCCAGCCATTCATGAAGCACTTACACTAGAGAGCCCTCCAGGGGCAGAGGGCTATTCAGGAGTCAAGCCTACTTTCTTTCCCTAGCCTTTACCCAGGACCATTTCTTTATTTTTCCCAGCGAATCTCCCTCGGCATAGAGCCGCATTCAGAGCAAGGTGCCGACACGTGAGCTGTGTCCCGTCAGAGGCCTGAGTCTCTCGTCTGTAATGTCGTGTCAATGAGAAACACTCCGGAGAACACGCATGCAGAGATTAGACTGAGGTGAAGATGTTTGGTTCCTGTTGGAGACAGTCTCACAACAACATATGGTGGATGATAACATTTTCTCTGAGGAGCAATAAAGCAAAATTGTTCCTAATGTAATGAAAAACAACCCTTCTACTTTCTAGCTAGTGTACTCTCTAGAAATTCATGTGAGCTATAAAAAAAACACAGTAATAAATTATAACAAGATGTTTTTCTGATATCCTGCCGCAATCAACTAATAATGTGTTTGCTTTCTTTCTTTTTCATGTCCCCCCTGACTCCCTGCTGATTTCTGCTGATGGTCAATAGGTAAGTACCAATTAGATTAATATTTGCAGTACATCTGGGAACAATCCATGACTGTAAAAGTGAAAAAAAACTGCTTTCTTTTATTTTTGTACATTTGGTTAGTTTTCTCAGTGTTGTTAAGACACACACCTGCAGGGGACTCATGGGTCACTGTGGGGCTGCACTTGAGTTTTCTTTCCACAGCTGAGGTATGATTAACTGTGAAAGTGCATGTCTCCATGCATATGTGCCCATTTCCATGGTTCAAAATGATACAGACAATGGCGTCCTTTTTGTCATTAGCTGGCGTGAGTTGCTATGAGGCGTCCGCATGGCGCCAACAGCCCAGCTGTGATGCGCTCGACTTATACGCTCCAGCTTATTGATGCTTTCTACACTGTTGTGCTAACGAGTAAACACACACACCTCCCTGTTTCGGACTCATTCAGTGGACTGACTCGTTCACATGCACACACTGGCAGTGACACAGCAGGTCACCACTTTAGCAGAATCATCTCCAACAGTGTATGATTGAATATTTGTATTACAGCTTTGTGCTGACTCAGAGAGGCTAACAATAGAAATGTACGTGTGGTACACTCCTGGTGTGTCCTGGAAGAAAGAGCAGCTGTTTCCTGGTTTGTTCCTGTCCCCATGGTGACATGTATGTATAGTCTTCCCACACCAATTGAATGTCATTTTCATTTGGTGATATTTTCTCGTCTCATTTGGCTGCGGTGGTGGAAACTACCAGGAACTGGTTTGGTTTGATCCTTTCCATTGTTTCCACTCAAAAGGGCTGCTGGGTTCGCTCCCTGCATATCCATCCCTCCTGCCAGCTATTGGTTTGTGTTGAAGCAGCCAGGCCTTCAGTTTATTCTCTCTCTGAGCTGAATCCCATCAGGCGGAGATGTGTGAGGGAAGGCCAAAGCTCAGCTCAGCTCAGCCCTGCCAGCTCAGCCTAATGCCACTCCCTCCTAACGACTTTCCCACAGACACACACAGGTCACCGGCCGGTGTTTGTCAGTTAAAGAGAGGTTTCCATTGCAATTGTCCGGGCACAAATTCTGCCCTCGTTGTCTCTTTCCAAAACCACACCTTCCCCCGTGTCTGCTTTCTTGGTTTCCTTTTTCCCCTCGTTGAGTTTCTCTCCCTTCACAGTCTCTGTTCTGCTTATTGTGCTCCATGTGAGCGCTGAGTGATGCCAGTAAACTGTTGAAACCAGAGTCTGAGGCTCTCACAGCCCAGTGTTTACACAGGAAACTGTGGGGAGAAAACCTTGTGCGATTAAGCTGCTCAGACACTTATATAACAGTCTGCATATTCTTGTGTACCTTGAGCCAGGTTACGGAGCCATTGTCCAAATGTGTGAGGTTCCTCCTCACTGTGTACGTACACCTGCATACCCACATTTACACACATGTATGTGCACGGGTAGTTGTGCATTGGTTCTGTTTCCACAACCTCTGTGGCTCCGTTTGTGACCCGAGACTAGAGTGCCATACAGACTTCTGCCCTCTGACCCCTCAGTCTGTCACACACTGAATTACAAGTTGATGAATGAGCAGCTGCACAAAACACTGGACGTGCTTCTATGGTGGAGTTGTTTGTGTCTAAAATCAAGGCTGTCGTCCCCAAACTAAAGCACGTTTACTGCATACATCAGGGCCCTCAGGCAGTCAGCAATGCTTTCACTGACTTTTATTGATGTCTTTTTGATTTTAGGATTTGACCCTCAGTCTGACTAGTCCTGTGGTCTGCTTCTGACCTTCTTCTGTTTAATGGTAAATTGCAGCCAGGCCGAGCTTTACCGCCACCTATTGTTGCCTGACAAAATATATACCGGCTTGTTTTTTTTACTATCTGACTACGGCATAGTGGTCCTTATCAGAAAAAAGACATGTATAAATTACATTTCTATAGTTCTGTTTTTGCCATTTCAATCGCAACCGCTGCAGCTTGCTCACCCGCCAAATTCACAAGTTTGAAAATGATGGTCCCTTAGCTTCCATTCCATAGAAAAGATGACGACCGTTGAGGGCGAGCAGTGTCCGGCGTCCCACACTTACACTCCCAACGCTTTGGCCGCATTGAGTGCAGCATCTGGGTACTCACAATAGCAAGTGTAAGTAAGGAAGTGTTCGATTTGAGACACAGAATTTGTCTTCTTGTGTGTGAATCACGTCTATTTTTATTGGATCTTTTGTAACAAGGTGCTGTAAAAACAAACTTACATTGACATACTACTTTTTATTACAAGTGATTTACCTTTCCCATTGTATTCTTAAATTTGGGGTGGCACAGTGGTGTAGGCTTTCACAGCTAGAAGGTGGTGGTTTTCTCTCACAGTCCATTTGGCGTCTATTTAGACACTATGGTTGCCTAACATTTGTCAACCCTGTGGTAGACACTTGTAGGTTGAACCTTGCTTCTTGCCCAGTGTAAGCTGGAATGGGCTCCAGCTTTAAACGCATAAATGAAAACATCTCCATGTCTTATGTTGCAGTGTCATGCACATGGTATTGTTTTGAAATGACAGAATGTCTACAGTATAGAGGCAGCAAGATGAACACTTTATTTATTATTACAAGTGGCATGTAGGAACAAAACACTGAGTGAAGTGGGTTGTTTGGCAGAGAAACAGGCTGATGAAAGATTTATCTCCATTGCTATTCTTTTCTTGTTTTTCTTGGCTTTGTACGCATGGAAAGGTAAATTCACTCCTGGGCCGCTCATCCTGTCTGGCCACAGAGAAAACACTTTTGTTTCACCTTTTTAAATGCAGCCATATTCCCGTAAGCACTCGGATTCATGTTGACAGAGCTGACCGTGCAGAGGCTACTCACATTACTCTTTCCCTTGTTCTGACTTCAATTTTTTTCATTATCCTCCACCTTGTGGTTAACACTCCCCTTTCTTCCAGTAAAGACAGGAACTCTTCTCTTCTATTTTTGTACTCCTACCAAGAGTTTCTTTCTTCTTTCTTGAGGTGCCTGTGAGACGGGAGCGCGGACTGAACAAAAGCAGGAGGTCAAAGGGCGCACATTTTCATTTGTGAGACTAATAGGCCAGGTGTACCTGGAGGGTACGGAAACCCAGAGAGTTTTTTGAGCAGGGACCAGCCCAGACACACCCCTTCCTCCTCTGCTGAGGCTGGGCGTGATGTGTGTCAGTACTTCAAAGGTCTAGCGAAAGCAGGGACCCTGGCCAAGCTCAGCAGGAGAGCCATTACAGCCCAATAGGAGTCAGCTGTGACCTCAAAGACCGTTAAATGATGTGATATGAGAGGGTGTGCTGCAGCCAGAGGCCTCCACAGCGAATCAGGAGGACAAAGCTGTAAAATGAACTGCGTGCTGATTTAAGGGGTAAAGGAATTTTAAGTGTACTTCGGAGGATAGGCCATTTCTTTTTCTTTTTTTCTTTTTACAGTTATTTGTTTTGTTTTTGCTATATATTCTGCATTAACAGCCCTAAAGAACTGCCCTCGTTAATGTCAGGAAGGACTTTCAAGGCCATAGTAGGGCTGCACGGTATGAGGAAAATATGCGATAACATAGTTGAATATAGAGATAACAATATTACTTAATAAATACAGATATTAAAATGTACTCAGTTCTGCCTCTCTGCTGCTTTCAGTATTCTTCTAAAATACAACACATTCCTTGTTGAATTTAAAACAAATAAAAGGGAATTTCTTTATGGAACAAATTGAACATTAAATTGAACACAAAAGGCACCACTAAAAAAAGAATGACAGATACATTTTAATGTGCAGTTTTCTACTGATATTTCCTCTATCGCGATATGTCGCAGCCTTTCGCAATGTGTATATTGGGCCAGTTGGTATTGCGATGACGATAAAAAAATGATTTATTGTGCAGCCCTAGTCCATAGTACATTTTCTCAAAGCAGCATTCGTTAAAAAAGCATTGTTTTTGTTTTAACTCATTATCAACAGACAGCTAGTATTGCTAAAAATCAATGTTAGAAACAAGAGGATGGGTTGATTTTATGCTTAGCATTCACCATAATAGAGAGGAAGCCAAGTGGTGTGAATGAGTGGCTAATAAGCTGGTGATTTACTCAAGTGTTTGCTGATGTAGGCTGACCTCCCAGTCTGTGTGCGGACCTAATAATGAGGTGTCTAGGGGGCAATAGGTAAAAGGTTGCTGAATGCGGGCCCTGACCCTACGCTGACCCTGCTGAGTGTGCACGTAAAGGACGGAAAAATTAATCTCTCTTAGCTTGGAGTTGCTCTCATTCACAGTTTTTGTCATGCTGTGGCTTTCCTTTTCACTACTCAGTGCTGGTAAACAAGAGGTCAGGTTGCATTGACTGGACAGGCAAAAAATATTTGCAGCATAAGCAGAGTTTATTCAGAAGTAAAGTAGGTATGAATGCCATTTTTATCTTTCCAAGATTTAAATTAGGGCCAATCTGCTTACAGTGAATTCCAGATGATTTAGTCAATGTTTTCACTTGTTTAAAGTTTAAATCAAGATTTCATTTTTAATTTTCTGTTTGAGCTGTCCAGCGTGACTTGATTAATGATTAATTACATAACTTCAAGTAAGAACCCAATTCTCCCTGACTGCGGAGAGGCGGATCCTGCCTGCTGCAGGTCTTTAACAACAGCCTGCTGTGAGAGCTCAAACCATTAATCAATTAGTTGATCGACAGATATGCCGAATGACAGAATGCCAAACAATTTATGTTTTACAGAAACCCTTTTTCATATTTCTTTGACATTTTGCACATTAAATGATTGAATGATCGATCGATCGTTTAAGAATATAATCAGCACATTTATCGATTATATGAGGGTAATGATATGATAGGTAATAATTAGTTGCAGCTCTAATTGGTGGTGTAACCTCAAACAGCTCTTTGTATAAAAGTATTATTACTGTAAAGGTTTAGCCTGGATGCCAGCCGAACTTAGCCCCGCCCACAAAATTCGAGGTCGTGAAGTTCTGACTAGAATCTGAGTAGGACCACGTCAGGCTAGTAAAAGTTAGCTTTCAGAACTGTAGTTAGCTTTGCTAACTCTAGCTCAGGGTTTTTTATTACCCACACCCAGCCGACCCGTTATGAGAGCCAATCCACACCTCCGGGCCCGCAGTCGACCTGCGCATTACTAGTCTATACACATAATATTGCAAACATTTTCTTGTAAAAACTGTCTTTGTGCAAGTGCTAAAGGTAAAAAAGTAAACACATAACATATATTATACTATTATAAAGTTGTTTTGTTAACCAAAACATTAAAGATGATTGCGAGCCATAAAAAAGCTGGAAGATGTGGGTTCATCACTACAAATGACCCCTTTTACATGATACGTAGTTATTTGATTTATCATTTTTTATAAAAATGATGATTAGTACATCAGCTTTAAATATGCTTTGGATCCGGTGCCAGTAGATTTATGTTCTTAAGCCGTTACTATCAAAATCTGCTTTCAGTTTTTGTTCCTCCAGATCAGCCTTTTTGCCCAGTCCTTTTATATTATTATGACATGTATAAACTCTTGTTCTTTGCTCAGAAACACGGCCAACTTTAATGCTTATGTCACATAAATATGTTATGACGCTCTAACAAAATTCCCTCCTCATTACTGTGCTGTAAAACACACCGCACACTCTTATGAACATTCCATGTGTTGTTAGATCTTTACAAAGGACATGTTTCCGAGCATGTCGGACATTCTAACCATCACTTAGCACATCCTTCGTCTTCCCTTAACCTCTAGCATCTGCACGCTCTCTTGTCAGAGCGAGGGATCGTCTCATTGGCATCGTGCCTACCCGGCAGTGTGTACCACTCTGGAGGTTTCAAAATGGAAAGTATTTCAAAGTCACCGCAGCCTGCTGTTGGACTTTGTAGTGGTAATTTGAAGCAGCTGAGAAAACAGGACTCGGTCGTACACCGCTCCTCTTCTACTGCTTTGGGTGATCTTCGGGAGGATTTCAGTGTCAGGAAATGTCCCGTGTGCAGCAGCATGGTTTCAGATATTAACGAACAATAATTGTTAGAGTTGTTTAGGAAATGGATAAACATTAGAAATGTTATAGCTATGTTTGGGAGTGGGTCACAAGAGGGAAGCTTTGAGGTTCAAGTCGTAAGTGATGTGGGTTTGAGTTGTTGAAATGTTTTTTTTTGTCTAGCCAAGCTATTTGTATGGAGGCCCATAACCATGTTAGGGTTCAGATACAAGTAGCCCATCTATCACATTATTTGCCATCATTTGGTAATAATCATAATAATGGAAACTGTGATATCAGATGGGGTTCCCCCACTCCTTCCTCAGTTCCACCCTTACTGTACTTCCCTGCACACAAGCAGACAGACAGATTGGCGGTCCAGGCGCTGATCCAAAATTTGAGTCTCCCAAAGCACAAGTATGATTTAATTCCACCACCAGACGGCTTCTCGTGTGTGGGCTTGCGGCACTGCCAGCGCGTGCTGGCGTTGTGACCTCAAGTCAGGAAACACGAGTAGACTTTAGAGTGCTGCAATTAAACGAGAACAATTTCACACACCTGCATTACCGCTCCTGCTGCAGTGATGTCATCTTCTCACATACATTTTACTGTATTGCCTTAAAGAATAGATTTAGATTAAGAACAGACGGAAAATGTCACACAAGACTATAAATACAATTGACTGTCATAATGGGGGGGAGGCTATTTTTCATTTCTCAACCAGGTAATTAATGAATGGTGTTGAGGAACAGTAAAGCACTTCAGGAAGCCAACCAGTGGTTTGATTACAGCTTAGCAGCCCCTTGCTTTGGTACCTGCAGGCAGCTGAGAGCATCAGGCTGCAACAATGGCTCATTTAGGCCCACCCCCCCGAGAGATCCTGGTTCCCAGCATCACATTCCAAGCAGAGGTCACAGGGCCCACCTGCTATTCCACATCAAAGCTCCAGGTGAGGTAAGGGAGAGCCCATTTCAAAAGGTGTGGTGGCATAGACAAGCAGTTTACAGGAAGAGAAAGAAGGAAAGAGTTTGAGTCTCCTGCATTAATATGAGCCTTGTCTATAATTAGCCTTTGCATGCTAAATAGTGCAGTTGTGCTAAAGGTGTCCAGTTTTAAAGTGCTCATATTATGCTTTTGGCTTTTCCCCTTTCCTTTATTGTGTTATATATATTTTTTGTGCATGTTATAGGTTTACAAAGTTAAAAAGCCCAAAGTCCCCCCCAAAGGGACTTACCAGCTCCAACAGAAAACACTGTTCACCAACTGCTCCAAACAGCTCTATTGTAGTCAAGCCTTTACTTCAGAGACAAGACACGTTATAATGCTCGCCTAGCTGCTAGCGTGGCACGCCCTCATACTCTGCTTCTGACTGGCTAGTAGTCCTTACCTAGGTACTGTCAGGGCACGCCCTCATACTCTGCTTCTGACTGGCTAGTAGTCCTTATTATATTTTTTAAAAAAAAAAAAAAAAAAATAAATTTCCTTTTTTTTTAACTAAAAAAAAGCATAGCTCAACACACAGGGTTAAAAGAGGAGCTGCAGCATGTCTGTACAACAATTAGCCTGATGCTTTACCCACTTAAGTAAACATTATACCCACATCGTGTTTAATTTGAAAAAAAAGGCCAACAGACCTGACCGCTTCCCACACACTTCATCGTGAGATCCTGGAGGGAGCCTGGGAGTATGCCCAACCGGTTGTGTTTCGTGGATCTGGAAAGGCGTATGACCGGGTCCCCCGGGAGATACTGTGGGAGGTGCTGCGGGAGTATGGGGTGGGGGGGTCTCTTCTCAGGGCCATCCAATCTCTGTATGACCAAAGTGAGAGCTGTGTCCGGGTTCTCGGCAGTAAGTCGGACTCGTTTCAGGTGAGGGTTGGCCTCCGCCAGGGCTGCGCTTTGTCACCAATCCTGTTTGTAATATTTATGGACAGGATATCAAGGCGTAGTCGGGGTGGGGAGGGGTTGCAGTTCGGTGGGCTGGGGATCTCATCGATGCTTTTTGCAGATGACGTGGTCCTGATTGCATCATCGGCCTGCGACCTTCAGCACTCACTGGATCGGTTCGCAGCCGAGTGTGAAGCAGCTGGGATGAGGATCAGCACCTCTAAATCTGAGGCCATGGTTCTCAGCAGGAAACCAATGGAATGCCTTCTCCAGGTAGGGAATGAGTCCTTACCCCAAGTGAAGGAGTTCAAGTACCTTGGGGTTTTGTTCGCGAGTGAGGGGACAATGGAGCGGGAGATTGGTCGGAGAATCGGCGCAGCGGGTGCGGTATTACATTCAATCTATCACACCGTTGTGACAAAAAGAGAGCTGAGCCAGAAGGCAATGCTCTCGATCTACCGGTCAGTTTTCATTCCTACCCTCATCTATGGTCATGGAGGCTGGGTCATGACCGAAAGAACGAGATCCAGGGTACAAGCGGCCGAAATGGGTTTCCTCAGGAGGGTGGCTGGCGTCTCCCTTAGAGATAAGGTGAGAAGCTCAGTCATCCGTGAGGAGCTCGGAGTAGAGCCGCTGCTCCTTTGCGTCGAAAGGAGCCAGTTGAGGTGGTTCGGGCATCTGGTAAGGACGGCCCCTGGGCGCCTCCCTAGGGAGGTGTTCCAGGCACGTCCAGCTGGGAGGAGGCCTCGGGGAAGACCCAGGACTAGGTGGAGGGATTATATCTCCAACCTGGCCTGGGAACGCCTCGGGATCCCCCAGTCGGAGCTGGTTAATGTGGCTCGGGAAAGGGAAGTTTGGGGTCCCCTGCTGGAGCTGCTCCCCCCGCGACCCGACACCGGATAAGCGGACGAAGATGGATGGATGGATGGACCAATAGTCAACCTTTCAATGTAGTTAGTCAAAACTATCATGATTTTCTCCTCATCGCCCAGCTCTACAATGGCGTGTCGTTCTCTACCGCGCCTGTTTGTAACATTAACCGGTAGGCTACTGACAACGTTTCAACTGATGTAGCAGTTCAGATAACACACTCGACTGTCCTGCTGTCACAGACGTGAACTAACCACAGACAGTTGCCTCGTTCATGGACTCACAGCGATGTGTCGCTGCAGAATGAAAATAGGAGAAACCTAATGGATATTTGGCAGTATTTTTGGCATTAAGAAAAATATTTCTTACTTCTTACTCGTGTTCCCGCTCATCACTGCTATAGTTATCATTTCAACAACTTACATTACAAACAAAGTTGTTGCAGTTGTTCCACTCAGAGTCTCCTTCAGTGGAGCTTTTCAGCAGGTCTGCGTGCTTTAGCCATGTCTCTTTCCTGAATGAAAACAATCTAGTGCCCCCACCTGCTGCAGCAGGTCAGCAGCAGCGACATCACCCTCATCAGCTGGGAGGATGTGGGCTCAGGGCGGATTACCGGGGAGACGGGTATTATTCTGTGCCTCCTGGCATGGGGACTCTACTCTTTCTGTTTTACTGATCAGAAGGGACTTTCACCAGCAGCTGACTGCCGACGCGCAGCAGAACAGCAGCATTGGTTTTGTGACAGCCAGCAGATTTAAATTTTTAGATTTTTGGCAACAGGGAAGACGTGGATAATTCTCTCAGCTATTTGATGATTATCTGTTTACATGTTGTTTCTTGGCCGATTCAGGTTAGTAGCATTCATTCTGTCATTTTCTTCCGTTGCACTGTAGTGTCTACAGAAATCCATCTAGATGTTAATGTGAAATGATGCTTTTACATTTATTGTGAATGTGAATGATTGAATGAGTATTTTGTTTACTAGCTCTTAGATCTTCTTCATCATACAGCACAATACTGGATTGGAGATTGATAGGTTTGGTATGTGTGCATGCAAATGTTTGAATGTATCTTATCTATTCTAAGGGGTCTCATAGTGAAGCCTAGCTTAGAATGTGTGAATCTATTATGAGTTTGGGTACAACTTTCACACAGAGGAATCGGAGCCAGGAATGTGAGAATCTATTAGGAGCATCGGCCATAAAAGGTGTAGTTTAAGAGTAAAACTTGTGCACTGAAATAGATGTCTCATGCTGTGTTAGCACAAAAAGAGTTTAAAAGGTATTCACTATGATGTACATGTGGTTCATCCTGTATGCTCATGGTTGTCCCAGTGTCATGAAAGTTTGTTCACTGTTTGAATAAAGCTGCACTTGATTTGTACTCTTCGGACTGGTCGTCATCTCTGAGGTCTCCCTACATCATTTCTGAATCATCACCCGATATCAGAGTATTTCAGGGATTTATCCAAAAATTGAATGACAATAACACACTGGTACTTGATATTTGAATACTTGAGTTATGGATTCAAGTATCGACCGTCCTTGCGCATCCTTTGGCATTCCTCTGCACCCCCCCTCCCCATGATCCTCCATTGTGGGTTAAGCAGTCAGTGTTGTTTCAGCGGTTTGGATTAACACTCCTACTCTCCTGTAGCAGACCATAAACAGATTAGTGGTAGCCCAAGTCCGGGCCTGGCCGGACCATCTGTACCCAGCACTGGGTGGGGAAGGGATATGGGGGAGGAGTGTGAGCAGACACTCCAGTGGAGCTGTAGGTCAGTGTGGTAGCAGAGCCCAGGGACTTTGCTGCAAAGACATGAGGGACACAGGGTTTCTGTTGAGGTGACTGAGGGAGATCCACTGACTGAGTTAATGTCTCACTGATGCTCAGAGATTAACACACAGCTCTGTCATGGCTCTAGGATGCTGCCTTGCTCTCGCATCCCAAGGTACTGTATAATTTGCTGGGGCTTTGATAAGGCTGCTTTTAGCCTACCTCCCATTGCTTTTTTTCTCTGCATGCACAACTTGCAACTTGGAACCACAGTGGTTAGACAAACATGTCTGCATTTTGAGCGTTGTCACAAGATGTAAGAGACGACAAGATGAAAGTGCTCGTCTCCTCAGCTAGTGTTGGTGGCATTTGCTCGGTTGTTTTGCTTGGTTAGTATAACCTGTGTGACAGAGTGTGAACGCAACCCAACTGCAAGGAAGCCCTACAGGCTGTGACACCAAATTGTTGCTGCATTGTTTGTTCAGAAGGAAAGTTCTGCGCTCACTGAAAAAGCCTTTCATGGCCAAAACCTCTGATTTTTGTGCCTTCTATCTAAAAAGAATCATATATATTTTTTTGCATTAGTGTGCGAGAAATCCCACAAGTCTTCAATTTAACATACTAACTCACATCAAGTAACAGAGCTGACTGAGCGCAGTCCACGCTCACCTTTTTCTTATCTAAGTGTGATCTCATGACTGACATCTGCGGCTGTGTTTTCCCAGGCCGCTGGCAAATTGTAGGTGTGTGAGTGTGGGTGTGAGGGGTTTGGTTTGGATCCTGTCTGGGCCAGTGCTGGGTAAATTACAAGGCAGAGGGAGTCTGAGGGTGCAGGCTTTCATCCCCCCTTCTCCTGGCCTGCAGGCCTGCTGGCAGGGCTGATAGCGCTGATGTTATTGGGGGAATGTTCCTGCTGCAGATGAAGAAGAGAGGAGAAGAGATTGATAGGCTGTGTCAGGGTGCGGATAATATAGTTCTTGATCTCATTTTCCCGGGAAGGTTCACTGGATGATTCTCAGTGAAAAAAAGTAAGGAAGATGGAGAATAAAGACTCAAAAGGGAAGTTTTATAGCATAGAGACGCAATCAAGTAAAGTGTCAAACTCGCTTTTTATCGTTAAAAGTTTTGTTTTTCTTCTCACCTGAGGCCATGTGGCTCAGTTGGCTCAGTGTGGCCATGTTGAAGATCTCTCACACTAGATGTGAAATACAGAGAAAGGTGGTGAGAGAGAGGTGAATAAAATGACTGAAGGCTGATGTGTTTTCTTTGGCCGTATTTGGGGTAACAGCTGACCACAGCTCTCCCATATTAAAGGGTTTCACCATATGGACTTGTGACTCAATGAAAACCTTTAAAGGCCATTTGTGCACTCATGCATTGCTGTATATGTACAGCCTCACTGAACTGAAAGTGGCAATTTCATTGAGCTGTGTGAAAGGAAGTATTGATGTGTTTTTAAGCCGAGGGAAGACAAAAACAGGGAAAGTGAAATGGAGTAGAGCACAGTCGGTGTCCTAGTTGTTGTTATTGTTGTCAGATGGGTTTTTAGTTGGGGGTGACACAGCAGGGCCAACAGTTCATGTCTCAGCAGGGAGGCAAGGAGGGGACAGGCTGACAAACGGTGTCCCAACACATCACTGCTAACTCACTTATCTCACCACAGGTCACAGCAGAAACGCACCGTAGTTTCAAGTTTGAAATATTCAATTGCATAGTTTATTGCCACACACATATTGTAGTCACATACAGATGGGTGACAAATCAAAGGAAACAACCAAAAGCATGAAATTAAAGACAGATGGTTGTGAACACTTTGATGTCTGGGAGCTAATTATCGTATGTAGCTAGGAGCCAGGAGATGGTTAGCTAATTTTAGCTTAGCTTATCTTATTTTAAGGAATAACAGCCATATTTCTAAACTTTGGACAGAGCCAGGCTAGCTTTATGCTAAGCTAAGTTTAGCTAACATAGCTTGGCTCTAGCTACATAATTAGCTAAGAGTGATCTCAATCTTTTCATCTAAATCTCGACAAAAAAAATCAAATAAGCATTCTTTCCAATATGTTGAACTATTCTCCCAATAAGAATGCTTTTCCTAACTCAACTCGTTTATTTAGCTGTTAATTACAATTAGCTTGTAAACAGTTAGCTTAGCTTAGCATAAATACTGGAAACCACATGAGAGTGGTATCAATCTACTTATCTAACTCTTGGCAAGAAAGCAAATAAGTGTGTTTCCCAAAATATGTAGTCCTTTATCGTTTTCCTAACTAAACAAATTTTATTAGCTTTAATTACAATTTACCTGAAATCATTTATAGCATTAACATATAACATGATAACATGATATATCACAAAATGATTTCACTGAACGTTAACAAGCATTAACATTGAATTGTTGCCCAGCGTTATTCAAGGCCCACAAGCAAAGTATAACATGGCATGTAGTAAAACTTTTTGATTATGAAGCAGCAAGTAAATCTACTTTCTGATGAGTTCACCTCCAGCATCTACAGCTGAGCAGGAGACACAGCACAGAGCCTGTTCTCAGGTCAGCCGGTCACCACAGAGGGCTTTCAAATCACTCTG
The DNA here is from genome assembly GCF_010015445.1 of Perca fluviatilis. Taxonomy (NCBI): domain Eukaryota; kingdom Metazoa; phylum Chordata; class Actinopteri; order Perciformes; family Percidae; genus Perca; species Perca fluviatilis. Next base: position 39,643,713 of record NC_053120.1, read on the forward strand.
GGGTGTTTCATGGAAAACGTCAAGTTGTCTCTGGGTGACAGATAAACATACTGGCTCTCCTGGGGACTGCATGCATGGCACCAGGTTTCTTTAAAACTACTTGTCATAGAACTCACAACAGTAGTAGTTTACATATGCAGCAGGCTGAGCTTCACTTAGGTCTTCCTAGGGCTGGGTATCATTCGAAAATATTTGATACCGGTAACGATACCAATGCTGTGACTTCGTTACCGGTTCCTGAATTATACTTTTTTCAATACCAAATTTATAATACAAAAATAAATTATGACATTACACATTACGGCACAAATCTTTTTATTTATTTCTCAGCTCCTACTAAGTGAGCTGTGTAACGTAGATTTTTTCCTGCCTGTCCACGTCGTACGACGTGTAGGTTAGACTGCCAATCACAAGCATTGTTAGATCTCGGTAGAAGCATGCTGCATGCTTATTGGCTCACTGACGCCGATGAGATTTACTCCTTAGGTATTGAAATTTAGTATTGAATGACAAGGCATTTTTCAATACTTGTACTTTAGAGGCAATTCGCTCGGTGCCTAAAAAGTATTTAATACGGTACCCAGCCCTAGGTTTTTCTAACCTTTAGTAGCTGCGCTCAGCAGTTGAACTGTCTTTTTTGAGTGAAACAGACTAAAGTTAGCTTCTGGCTGCACTACAAAGCAAACTTGGAGTCTGCTTTCTAGCAGACATGTGGGTCAGACAGAGTTTGTTTCAGTAAAGCTACCAGGTCAAGGACAAGCCCAGAAAAAGACTGACAGATTGTCTGCCAAAGCAAAGACATAGCCGTGTTAATCCCCTAAATTTTCCTTGGATTCTCCTACAGATGATGTGTAAGATGTTATCTCATGTCAATGCCTGACTGAGTCTTACTTTATGTGGTTATTATCTGACTATACTGTTATTTATATGCCGTCATTTCTTATTCTAAAAGCTGGTGTGTGTGTGTGTGTGTGTGTGTGTATGACAGAAAGAGAGAGTGAGAGAGAGAGAGAGAGAGAGAGAGAGAGAGAGAGAGAGACTAAAGGAAGAGAGATTTTCTTTGTTTTATGGAAGGGGGAGGTGTATAATTTCTCGACTATTGTTCATTCTTTACTCCTGCGTTTATCTTATTTGTTGCACATACATAGCAGTTACTGTATAAATCTGAAATAAAACGTATTACACGTATAAACCCTTTTAAACTGAAACGTTTCCCCGTTGTCCATGTAAGATGTGTAATTTGAGAGCAGAGCGTCTCCCTCTGTGTAAGCTGAGGAGGTGTGAAGAGGAGCAGTGAGATTAGTCCAGATACTGGTCAATGTTTGGAGGATGAAAGTCACAGTATCAGGTAGCATTAATACCTATTGTTTGGCTGCAGGTAATAGCAGTGAATTAGTAAACAGGCTATTGTGCTGCTAACATTGGGTCCGGTTATCTTGCCATCTGGTTATCTTCTCAGGCTTCGGCTCTATTATGAAACTGGTGCTTCAGATCTGCCTTATATCCAAAAACATTGTTTAACCTAGGGCTGGGCGATATGGAGAAAATCAAATATCATGATATTTTTGACCAAATACATCAATATCAATACCGCAACGATATTGTAGTGTTGACTATTGGTGCTTTCACAAAATATTTACACAATGAGATTTTAGATAAATAATCATCAGTAATGTGGATATAATGACTAAGTGGGTAAAGGCAAATAATAGAACAGTTACAACAATCTGGTAAATTCAGAAAATGACTTTAATGCAGCCTTTAAAACCAGGAAAAGACACCACTTATGCCATATTACGATATTACGATATCCAATCTAAGACGATAGCTAGTCTCATATCACGATATCGATATAATATCGATATATTGCCCAGCTCTAGTTTAACCCTCAGCTGCTCTCATGGCACCACATTATTGCTGTAATGGAAAGCTCATTGGTCATTTGTCTGAACGTTAATGATGGTAACCAGTGTATCACCACAAACATATCCGAGTGGAATGTAATAGTCTCCTCAGCAGTCCCCGTGGAGCTCAGCAGGCTGTCCCTTGTGATGGAAGCAAGTCGCTTTTCCATTCCATCTGTTGGCCTACACAGTAGTCGTACAGAGGATCCAGTAACACGTGCTGTACCTCATTTATCAAGAAAGACGTTAAAGAGTTTGTGACTATTTCCCCTTCTGAACACAAGCTGGGTGATTGCATTATGTTGGCAACAAGCTTCAAATCATCAAACATCTATCTGAGGAGGACTGTGGGTTAAATATGAAGATTTTAGTAGTTAACAGTTGTCACTGAGAACCTAGAAAATAATTAAAGCCTCCTTGTTGGTCAGGTTTTCTTATTGACCAGAAACTTGTCCATTTCAGTGTCAGTGACTTCGTTTAAATCGGTTCTTAAAACCCATTTTTATAGACTTGCTTTTATGTGATGTCGTTTTTTAACCCCATTATGTGTTTACTTCATTTTATTTATTTGTTTGTCATTTTAACTGTCCTTTAAATATGTCCCATCTTTTATTTTCAGTATTACAAAGATGTGTGTTCAAGACAATATAATAAGAAGACTAGATGTTAAATGGGAATGGCCTCAATAATTATGTCAAGAGAAAAAAAATCCTTAGATATATGAAGAAAGAAAAGGGAGACATATGCAGTGGTGTAGTCTAGGTGATACGCAGGTATACGCAGTATACCCACTAGGAAAGGTCAAGGATTCCGGTATACCAACTTACAAAAGCACTAGGATAACGTAACGGCGATTGTTTTTGTGACAGAACTTTCACACTTTTGTTCATAAATTCTCCCCGTCTGTGTTGTGAGTTGCATAGGAATGGCACAGTTGCTTGGTGGTCGTTCTCTGCACAAATTTGAAATGAACTAATGAGAATCACTAAAGGAGATACAGTATGAAACAAAAGTGAATTTAAATTACACTCTCTCAGTGTTTTGCTAAGCCCGCCCCTGAAGCTACTGCCACTTTAAAGTGACACTGCAGCAGACGTTAACGTTACAGAAACTACAGGAAATAAGCCAGATGAGGCTGATGCTTTACGTGGTAACGTAAAAAAAACCACATGGGGTTGTCGCTCTAGGACGCGTTGCTCTGGGACGGGCGAATATGAAGCTGGGATGGAAAAACCACAGTATACTCACTACAAAAAACTGAATTACACCACTGTATATATGTGTATGTATATTGATTTGAATGTGCTTTTGTTTTATAGCACTTTGTACTATAACTATTGTTTTTAAAGGTGCTATACAAATCAAAGTTTATTGATATTATATTTGCACATGCTTTAGTTGTTGTCTGACCTGGTCTGTCTCTCTTTGACAGCGGTGTCTAACCTGGATGTGGAGAGTAAGCTGACAGCACATTACCAAGCTCCCTGGCACCAGCAGAGGAACATTTTCCACCCCTCCACACGGCCAGCATGTGTTGTAGACCTCCACAGGCAAGCCAACGTCAGCCTGTGGGCCCTACACCGAGGTGAGGCCCCCCCCGACACTCCGTCTGACTACAACACACGAGCAAAGCCCAACTGCTGCTCCAAACTGCTCTCACTCTGTCCTTCCCAATTAATCCACTCTCCATTTATTATTTGACATGTCATTTAAAAACATTCTTTTTTTTCTTCTTTTTTTGTTACTTTATTTAAAAAGGGTCACCCCTGGGAAACATGCTTCCCACCATAAAGGTCTGCTTCTTGTTGTTAGTACCGTGTTATTCTGGTGTTGTTCTGCGCTCCAGTGGACATATTTTGCAACTGCATCCTGGTTGTAGGAACTGTATCAGTATGACATAATCTGAAAATGTTTTTTATCCAATACAACTGCAATCATTCATTGTTGTGAAGCTTAGAATGTTTTTATTTAAGATTCTGCATCACACAGGAGTTACTTTCTAGCCTGGATGCCAGCCGAACTTAGGCCCGCCCACAACTTTTGAGGTCGGGAAGTTCACATTCTGACTAGAGTCTGAGTATGACCATGTCAGGCTAGTTACTTTCTGTAATCTCTGGTAATTTTTTAGGTAATAGTTTGTGTGGTTGCTATTCATTGCTTTGAATTGAAATGTGGACTTTTAAAAGTTATTTTGTCAGACGAACTAAAAGGAACACTCCACTGTCACACTGCTAATCACCCACCTTTCTGACCCAATCATTATTAGCTTCACAAAGGCAGTATTTATTCAGGCCTATTGTGTGTATTGTACTGTGTCCACCCTCTTCATTTCTGCACTGGGTTGCCTTGTTTCTTCAATCCATGTTTAAAGCATAAATTCACAAATTTGTTTATGTCAATCTATAAATCCAACGATTCTCACACGCCAATATTCAAGATTCAAGGTTCAAGATTATCTTTATTGTCCCACATCGTGGGAAATTTGTCTTGGGCACTTAACTCATGCTGCAGGCATAGTAAAAACACAGACAGCATGTACAAACAACAGATACTGTACAACACCATTAGTCTGGCTATCACCAGACCTAGCTCAATCTTTTAAGATTCAACATTAGTCTGGGGAGTCTGCTTTGTATTTTCTACTGCACAAGAGACGTGATCAACGGGCATAGTTCAAATGACTGTACGCAATTGGATAGTCCTTCAACCAATCAGACCAACGATCTGGGTGACGTAGCAGCGGCATGAACGGGTTGCTGCGCTTCAGTGGCCGTCATGTTGAATGTAATCAAGAAGCTGCTTGGTCGCTTCTCTATCGCCATCGTGTTAAACCTGCCAATAGCGCGTAAGGTAGATAAGCCAGTTTGTGATTGGTCCCCGCAAAATTGTAACAGAAGCAGGATAGATAAATGTACAGGTTTCCAGCCTGAGCTGCAGGGCAAAATCAAATCGCCAGCAGATGGGGCTGGGTTTACCCAATCTACAATACCATACAACAGACCGTACTATGGTCCTGATGCTGTATAAAACCCAACATGGTGTCATGCAATGCATTAGTTAATGGGTGCATTCAAAGAGTTATTGGTCACTGTAATTGTTTCTCCTGTCCATGTGGATATTGTTTTGTGTAGACCCATTCTTTAAGTAGAGCCGGGTTCTGTATTCAATACTTTTTAGGCACAGACCAAATTGCCTGTCTAACGTTAAACGTCGTAGAGGCAGGCAGGTACATAGTAGGAGCTGAGAAATAAATAAAAAGATTTGTGCCGTAATGTGTAATGTAATGTAATTTCTTTTTGTTTTATAAAATTTTTACCGAAATCAAATATCCTTCAGGAACCGGCATCGAAGTCACAGTATTGGTATCGGTACCGGTATCGAATTCATTTGAATGATACCCAGCCCTACCTTTAAGTAGATGTTGGAAACGTTTCAAAGTTTCACACAATTGTTGTTGCAGATTACCAGAGGAGACGATCAGGCAGCAGGGAGCGGAGAGTAACCATCTCGATGCCCATGTACCCCTCCCCACACCTCGTCCAGAGGCAAGAACACAGGGGCACAAATGTGACAACGGTGAGACAACTAACAATATACTCTCTTTGGATCAGCTTTTCTTCAAAATGTTGTATGTTTTATTGTGACATTTAGGAAGTCAGGGCACCAGTCAGTACACTGAAAAGGTCGACAGCCATTTTGGTTCATCACTTACCAAATTGAATCAACAGACAGTTCATTAGTAATCTAAATGAAACCAATTTGTGACCATATTAAATTGTCCTAACATTTTACACAGTTTTCCTCCTTAGAGTATTTTTTGTTGTTGGTATGAATGCATATTTGTTTTTCAAGTGTTGATTTCCTTTCTTTGTTTGTTTTAATTTGATGAAGATGACTTGCGTAGTTGCTCTGCCCAGATTTTTGATGTTGTTTTAAAGTGAAATGCAAATTTTTTCCTTTCAAGCAGCCAGACAAACTTGTTAGAGATGCAGCAACACAGTTAGCACAAACACAGGTAATAAAGAGGGAAGTGGAATGTGTTTGTGATGTGTTTCGATGTGGTCTGTGCAGAGCATGATTGTGTACATTTCATTTGACAGCCCTGAATTTATATTTATTTTATCACCTCCAGAATAAATCATCTCATCAACCTGCCTCGATTCAAATATATTTCACAGTCCACATGTTCCTCCTCTCCAAGTTTACCCCAGTATTGTTGTATTTTTTTGCCCATGTTTATGTTGAATATCTCCATGTTCATTCTTGTCATATGGTTTTGTTGTCCTTTTGTTTTTGCCCTGTACTTCAGTTTGAGTCCACCCGCTCCTCCTCCCCTACCGAATGTTGCCGCTTCTCTCCCTGGAGCAGAAAGGTAGAGGTCCCTCCCTCCCTCCCTCCCTCCTGGCTCCTGTGTGCTCCTTTTAACACTTATATTTCACAACTCCTTGCCTGTTTGACTCCTAATTTACATAATGAGTCTTTTTTTAAATGCATGCCCACTTACTGTAATGCTGCATTCTCTCAGCAGTGGTTGGCATCCGGCACCAACCAGTTAGGAACATGAGGTTAAGGTGAAACTGAATGAGAGCCCAACTTTTTCCAAGTTTCAGCCACTCTGACACGTCACACATGTACGTACTCACACAGTTGTTGGAGTTCATGTGAAGGGCCGGGCTCTGAGCATGCAGTATGTGAGGAATGTGTGTGTGTGTGTGTGTGTGTGTGTGTGTGTGTGTGTGTGTGTGTGTGTGTGTGTGTGTGTGTGTGTGTGTGTGTGTGTGTGTGTGTGTGTGTGTGTGTGTGTGTGTGTGTGTGTGTCACAGTCATGGCCGCCCAGAAGCCACAGTTTCTCTAATGATGGGGTCGACTTCGCGAACTTGCGCCTGTGATTACCCATGATCCCTCTGTGCTGCGGTTTCCTCACTGCAGCCATCCCTGAGAGAGCTGACATCCTCATGTTTCTGTGCCGTTTTTTTCACCAAATATATCCTGCTTGATGCCCACTGTGAGAGAGAAATGAGCCAAACACTGCCACTCCTTTTTTTTCCCTGTCATCCTGTGAGTCGTGTCCACTCTCCTTCTCTTCTTTCCTTCACCGTCTCTTTCTTTTACTCTTTCATCTCACTCATCCTCTCTTAAAACCGCATTTCTGTTCTTGAAACAAATCAGCTATAAATGCTTTTTTTTCTACTAGTTGGGAGAAGTTTCCAAGGTAACGGGTTTCTTTTGTGGCTAGGGTTTTTTGTCAGGGTCTCATTGGTCTGCTGGGAACAGAGAGCACAAAGGCGTGAGAGCTGGCTTTAAATGGGGGTGGGAGGTTGTCGGGTTATGGAGGTGGGAACCAGTTCAGCCTGAGAATCACTCCCAGTTTCACATGTGCCTCTCTGTAGGAATCTCAAGGTAAGAACTTCAGAGCCTAAATTGATTTATCATGGAGGTATAGGGGACCTACAGTATTTTCGTTTGAAAGTCTGAGGAGGTCCGTGGAAAAAGGATCTGGAGTCAGAGGGGAGAACTGTGCAGTGATAGATGCTGAAGCTTCTGTTCAGAAGGAATGCTGCCGTGAAGTATTTCCTCAATATTTCCGGAGACTTGTTATTGTGCACGAGAGTCACTTCAGATGCCACAGATTGTCAAAGCATGAGCTAAGAGTTCCCAAAACCAGCATGTTGTGACTGGATCTGACTGTGTCACATTTCTGTCCTGTGCAGTAGCTGTTGAGTGAAGGAGACGCCTCTGTTTCTCAAAGCAGAATTAGTATTTATCGCGACATGTGCCCTACAGTGTGTGCCAAACTTTTTATTATTGGTCTGACATTTTTGCATACAGTCATTAACTTTTCTGCAGGTATAACAATGTTTCATGATTTTAACACGTTTGAAATTCAAACTTTTACCTTTTGTGCGCTTTATTTTTTTGCAGTAGATTCTTTGAATCTTCCTTGTGCTTTTCCATTGTCTGTCTCTCTCTAAAGCATGCTTTTTATTTCCATGACGTAACGAATCCAACATGAAACTCAGCTCCTGGAAGGGCATGTGTATTGATTTGCTCTGACAGTAAGCAGTCTTTGCAGCAGATTAATAAGACACTAATCTCTACATCTAGCCTTCAGCTCTTTCCCAGATAAACACTTTGACAATACCAGTCTAATCCCTGACTTTAATCACTGTACTCCACACATTCCCCCTTTCTGAAGCTGAGTATGTTCATTTTTCACTCTGCTGTACAATTTCTCACTTAACGCCACCTAACCTTAACAACCTAACCATGCAAATATCCATCTGTTGCAGGCTGCGCCCTTTGACCCCGACACTGACGGGGTGGCTCTAGGTCACCGGCCCAAGTTTCCCATCCCTAACACCCCCTCCACCCTGGACAAGCAGACTAACTGGTCTAAAGCCCTGCCGCTGCCCACCCCAGAGGAAAGAATGAAAAACAATTCCCAAGTCATCACCTCATTTGTCATCCCCATTAATGTGACTGGTAAATTTAAAGCATTATGTTTTATATCTGAGTGTGTTTATTGTGACAGGATTGAGTGGAGTGACGGGGGTGTAGATTTCTCAAACGTCTTTGTTAGGTAGATTGTTGTGTTGCTAGTTTCTTTTGATTTTCTTAATACTTAATACTTAATTTGCCGTCTTGCTTAGAGTTACAGTAAATGAGAAGATTAATAGCACTCTCATGTCCATCTGTTAAATGTAAGACTACAGCCAGGAGACGGTTAGCTTAGCTTAGCATTTAAAAATAAATGACATATAAGTAGTATAATTAGTGAGCTTTAGAGGTGCTGTTAGTTGCATTCGTGAAAATTTGATAGAGCCATGCTATCTTTTCCCCTGCTATCAATCTTTATGCTAAGCTAAGTCAAGCTAATCGTCTCCTTGCTATAGCTAGATATTTAACACACGCATGAGAGTGGTATAAATCTTGTCATCTAACACTTGGCAAGATATACATATACAAGATATACAAGATATGCACATATACTGTACCTATAAAATTGTGATACTGATCTCAACCATATTGCCCAGCCCTGTGACTACCACAACAGTTATAACGTGTTATTAATGAGCTTTAGAGGAGCGAGTTTTTTTTCTGAACATTTGACAGAACCAGGCTATCTGTGTCCCTCTGTTTCTCTGTTGTTGTCTTTATGCTAAGCTAAGCCAACCATCATCTGGCCATAGCTTCATACTTAGTGCACATACATGCAGGTGATATTGATCTTCTCAGCTAAGTCTGGGCAAGAAAGCGAAGAAGCATATTTCCCAAAATGTCAAACTGATCTCCTCGTTGGCTCTCCTCTTTAACATTGTACAAGTGTTGTGTCAAGTCTACTTTCTCCGACAAAAGAAATGAAATATCTGCAAGAAATTTAAATAATGATTCAACTAAGTATAAAACCTCACCATCATTATCAAAGGCATCAGTGTTGCCACAGAGAACCACTCTCGATGTGCAAGTCATGCTTTGTGCCCCTTTAACTTTCTTTCTTATGCTTTGGCGCTTTGTGCCTGTGATTGCGAGGCGAGATGCTGTGACATGAATGCCAATTAGTTCTGTCCAAATTGTTGAAAAGGCCTGGTAATTTACTCTCGCTCACATTGACTCAAAAGAAGAGTTGTACGCCAACACTGGCTGAGTCAGACACAGTTGAGGGGAAAAATGCACATTGTAAGCAAAGTCCAGCGACTGCTATGGTGCTGAAAGGCCTGACCTGCTATCACATGAGAGTCACAGCGTATGGTGAGGGAGGAAAACAAGGAGGAAACGCAACTAAACTGAAGCAGAAAGCAGGATTTGTCCTTTGGTCAGTAACCCCATCAACATGCTGACTTTGTTTTTGCATGTTTTGGCTACAGGCCCAAATACTCGTTACAATTTGTTTTTATTCCTTTACTTACATTTCAGTCTGTTTAGACATAACATCAAGAAGTAAATAACTCCACATTTGTCTTACTGTGGCTGTTCCTTTAGAACGCTGTCCTTCTCTTCTTACTGCTATTTTTGAACATCTCATTTAGCTCAGCCAAGTGTTACAGATGTATTTTTTTACGAGACAGTGAGAGTTAAAGCAGTAATCGCTGCCGTTTCCGCTAATCAAAGATTCCTCAGATGTCCCGTCTCTGTTGCAGGCGTTGGCTTTGACAGAGATGCCAGTGTGCGCTGCTCGCTCGTTCACTCGCAGTCTGTGCTTCAGAGGAGGAGGAAGCTGAGGAGACGGAGGACTGTCGCTGGCGTTCCCCGACAGGTGCAGCAAGATTTAGGTATGTACCTCCATCATCAGACTCTCCCTGTCAGGCACAAAGATTTGAAAATGAAATTGAAACTGCTGCTGTAAAGTAAAATAATAGTAATCTTTATGTTGTTTGCTGTAATGTTTTACACATAATGTCACTTAAACAAAAAAGGTTGTTCAGGGTCTAAATCACATATTTGTATTTTGTCATTGTAGAGACATGGTGCCCATAGTAATACAAAGCAGTGCATTATGTGTTATATTGTGTTCAAATCCTATCAACATCAGTACACTATAGAAGAAAAGCTTTAGAGTATGTCATCATAAATATGAAAGACATCAACTAGTCAGGCGTATTTTCACTTTGTTGTTTTTTTTTATAGATATTTTTGGCGCATTTCATGCTTTTATTAGCGAGACGACAGTAGAAAGATGACAGGAAATAAGGGGAGAGAGATGGGGAATGACATGCAACAAACGTTCCCAGCTGGACTTGAGATGGGAATGTCGTAGACACTGAAATACAGAAATATAAGTTTAAAGAACATGGTTTAAAGAGCAATAAAGTAAAACTCAGTTTTAATCTATAGCTGTATCTGAGTTTGTTAATTGCATTTTCTAATACTTATGGCCCTTGTGTTCCTTTCTTCTCCCAGACTCTGATGACTCTCCTGGTTCCAGAGAGCGGACAGTGATAGTTCATGCCAGTCCCAATATCACTCCCTCCAACGAGGAGCTGGCTAGCCATCACAGCACCAGGGACTCCGGTTGCCAGACAGAAGAGTTTTTGATCTCAGGAGCGCCGTCTCGGCGGAGGATCAGGGCCCAGAGAGGCCAGGGAGTCTCCCTCTCCCACTCAGCAGGCAACATCTTGTGCCTGTCGGACAGCGCCGACGCCATGTTCTCTGCCTCCGTGGGCGCGCGCCTGCGCTCCCGGAGTCTGCCCAGAGACTCGAGCCGGATGATAGACAACGGGCACAATGACAGCGACGATGAGGAGGAGCTTTCCCCCTTCGACACCGAGGACTTCCTGCCTGGACCGGGGGAGTTGATTCTGAAGGATGAAGAAGAGAGCATGGATGAGCAAGCCATGTCTGAACACCAGCTGGGCCTGAAGTACAAGCAGCTCTCCGAGAGACCGGAGCGCAGCTGGATGGAGAGGACCAGATCCCAACTGCCCAGGAAGGCCGACATGGGCAGCTGTGAGATCTCATCCAGTTCAGACACCTTCAGCAGCCCGGTGCATTCGGTCTCCGCTGCAGGGGTGCTGGGAGGCCAGATGGACCATAAGGACGACCACCAGTCCTCAAGTGGTAACTGGAGCGGGAGCAGCTCCACCTGCCCCTCACAGACCTCCGAAACCATCCTCCCAGCAGCCTCTCCGCCGCTGACGGGCTCCTCGCACTGTGACTCCGAGCTCTCCCTAAACACCGCCACTCACTGCAACGAAGACCACACCAGCTTCATGCTGGACCACTACCAGGGTCTCAGGACCCAGCGGGCCGGCTCCTTCTCCTCCACAGCTATGGACATATTAGAGGAAGCAGGGTCCAGCACTCCCATTGAGGGGGAGTGGAGTTACCCCAACACAGAGCCTCCGCGCTCGCAGGACTTCAGCCCCGAGCCCAGCAGAGAGGCTGAGAGCAGCCTGGGCTGCCCCAGCTTCACCAGCATGGCCACCTGCGAGAGCAGCTTCTCTGACAAACCACTGTCGGAGAAAGCCGACACCGTGTCCCACTACTCCGTAGACACTGAAGGCTACTACACCTCAATGCACTTTGACTGCGGTATCAAAGGTAGCCAAAGCTTCACTTATAACTATGCAGCCCCCGGCTCTGATTGCGGCCTGTCTGACTTCAGTGGTCACATGACTCTGGGGAGGCGCTGCCTCTCTTTAAGAAAACCAAAGGCGAAGCCTTGTCCGCCTAAGAGGAGTTCATCCTTAAGAAAAATATGCAGTGAGGGACACATCCCTGACGATAAAGAACCAAAGATTACTTGCGGGCCGCAGCTTCCGCTGTCCTCCAAGGAGAGGAAGCTGCAGCTGGCTTTGTCTGGCTCTGCTGGTCGTATAGACAACTCTTCACTTGTCAGAGAGCCCCTTGGGATCTGGGGGGTTGAGGGCTCAGCTGATCTACCTGACTTAGGTGTGTTTAGCTCCACAGATGCACATTCATTTAAGGACGAGGGGGTTGTACAGTCTGACTATGCAGATCTGTGGCTCCTGAACGATTTAAAATCCAGCGATCCTTACCGGTCTTTGTCAAACTCTAGCACAGCGACAGGTACAACTGTTATCGAATGCATCAAATCACAGGAGAGCTCTGAGTCTCACACATCCCAGTCTGGCTCCAGAGCCACCACCCCCTCACTTCCATCAGTGGAGGGAGACTTCAAGCTAACGTCTCCAGAGAAGCTGGCAGGCCTGGCCAGCCCATCCAGCGGTTACTCCAGTCAGTCAGAAACCCCCACCTCCTCTTTCCCCTCCGCCTTCTTTCCCGGACCGCTGTCACCATCCAGCGGCAAGAGGAAGCCCAAAGTCCCAGAGAGGAAGTCGTCTCTTTCGTCGCTGTCACTGCAGTCGCTCTCCTGCAGGGATGGAGCTACCTCGAAGAGAGACCTGGAGCTGCCAATAATCCCTCCATCCCACCTCGACTTAAGTGCCCTTCATAGTGTCGCCAACAAGGCTCCAGCTTACAGGACCCAGATTCAAATCCTTCAGCATAGCAAACAAAAAGCTCCAGTGTCAGCCAAACCTGTAGCGCCACCTAACACCCATCCCATGTCCATTACACCCACAGTGCTGCACTCAGTACAGCTCCGGTCCATCAGTAAGGAACATGAAGGAAGCCATGAGGACAAAACGACTTCCAGACTCAAATGTCCCACTGTGAACTTAACTGGCACACTTTCCTGTAGCAAATCTGTGGAGCTCAAGAGTCCCCTGTTATATAACCCACATCAACATCACCCACCCTCGAAGGGCTTGTGTGAATCCGTGTTTACCTCAAACGAAGAGCTTGCCGACGGAGAGGCAGCATGTCAGAGTGAGGCGAGGATCGAGCAGGACAGAGAGGCTCCATTAGAGAGTAGGACAGCATTCAGACTGCAGGCCAAGTCATCATTAGACGTCCCCGAGAGGACCACTAGTCATGAAGGAGAGACGTGCGGAGAGTCAGTAGAAACAGCCGTCTGCTCTGGAGACAGCAGCTCGCTGTCCGAGCCTTTACACCAGCAAAGAGCTGAGCCGTCTGAAGAAGAAGAACCGTGTCAGATTAAACCAGGTCCTCCTCTCCCTGTTCAGCCCAGTTCACCCGAGAGATCCAACCTTTTATCAAACGGCCTTGATAAAGGGCCCGCTACTGACGGCAAATCAAGGACATCGCAGGGGAGTTCAAACAGCGATGAAGGTAGCAAAGAAGTGGAAAATGAGTTATCGGGTGCTTTGGCAGAAAATGGCTCCCAGGACGACAGCCAGGAGTCCACAGCAGAGACCAACGATTGCTTCAGTAAAGGTAGATTGTAACTGTCTGCATGTTATGTTTGTTATGAATCTTGACATTTGTGCTCATGTTCAGCAGAGGCTATGGACCATTCAGATCACTCAGTCTCAGAGCATTTCCTAGTTTTCTTTGTTTGTTCAGTTTGTTTCATTGCCCTCTTTTTCTCTCTCTTTCTCTCTCTCACTCTCTCTCTCTTTCTCTCTCTTTGACTTATGTCTATTTATAACTCAGTATCAAGGCTTATTTGTGAGCCAACCAGCCAACCAGTCTGCAATTCAATCATCAATATAAAAATTGTTAAAGCCCCTGAAAACTTGTTCTGCGTCAATCTAAAGTATTTCTCTATAACGGTAAATGTTCATGACTAAATAAGCAGCAATCAAAATAAAAAATCTTTTGGTATTATTTATTGAGAGTTTAACACTATAAAACAGCTGATCTGCTTCGTCAGGACTACTGTATGTAGGTATGGTTTAACCAGATTTGATTGACAGTAAACAAACAACCCACCAACTGTCATGTTTCTAAATCCTGATTTATAGTGTCAAATCATAACAGAAGTTATCTCAGGACACTTTAGAGTCTCTTTAATTCACAGAGACCCAACAATTCCCCCGCAGAGCAAGCATTTATTGTGACAGTGGTGAGGAAAAACTTCCTTTTAACAGGCAGAAACCACAGACAAACCCATGATGCATGGAAGTATGTGACATCACATTTTTCCACTTCAAACTACAGAGCAACAACTGTTGTAGAATACAGTGTATGGAGTTTGTTCAAATGTTGACTGATTTCTGTTAACAGACTCTACACCCAGTGATAACCCAGTGTCCCCCCTGAGTGATGAGTCAAGGCCAGAGGACGACAGTGTGTTTCTGTCACCCACCAAGGCTCGGACCACTGAGGATCTGTTTGCTATGATACACAGGTAAGCAGTTTGGATAGCAGAGTCTTTGTCATCGCTCAAATTTTACAGAGATTCTCAATTGGATTTCTTTATTTTCAGGTCCAAAAGGAAAGTGTTGGGCAGGAAGGATTCCGCTGAGTTGAATGTGAGGAACCGCCTCGGTGCTGCATCGGGGAGCACCCCGACCGGCAGCACTGCGAGCTCCCCAGTCCCGCTGGTGTCACCCGCCCCCGCCGTGACGCCGCCGGGCCTGCACAGAGTCTCCGGGCCCATCTATAGGAACGCAAAGAGGTCCAGCACCTCCAACGAGGAGTTCAAACTGCTACTGCTCAAAAAGGGCAGTCGCTCAGAATCCAGTTACCGCATGTCAGCAGCAGAGATCCTCAAGAGCCCCGTCACTCCTAAATCTCACGGAGATTTCCTGATGGAGTCCCCCAGACAGCGCGAAGAGCCCGCCTCTCCCCTGCAGCAACAACAGCAGCATCAGTCAGGACCAGATCAGCCCTCCAGCCCTTATCCCAAAGCCAACGCAGAGGGCTTCTCCCTGAAATCCTTCCCCTCATCTGCTGCTTCCAGGCAGGGCCGCTCCAGAATCCCCCCGCCTGCCAACAGCAGCCGCTACGGCATGCGCAGCAGACTGTACCCCGTGCCCATGCAGGCCATCTCTGAGGGCGAGACGGAGAACTCAGACGGAAGTCCTCATGACGACCGCTCATCACAGGGCTCCACATAGAAAACAGAGTAACAGTGTCAGAAGGTATGAAATTATTTTGTTAGTTTACAGTAAAAACAAATGGACCAGAATGAGTTCTAATATATAAGAGGTGTAGTGAGGGCAGGAGCATTGAGGAGGTTATTGTTAATGTATACAGAACATTAGAGATAATCCACTTTTTTAAAGAAATAATCATACATTTACTGTTTGTGGCTGAGTTTTATAGATGTTTCCTTTTGGTTATTCTGTGGATACTTTAAACAAATGTACCTGTCTTCAGAAATATTATATACACACGTGATATGAACACTTAGCATTAGAAACAGGGAACCAGATCATTTAGCATCTGCAGCAAAATATGAATGATGATTGAGTAGAAATGATGAGCAAAACATTATTCTACAGAAAACAAAAAAAGGCATACATGGTTCTAAAAAACTATTATTTGGTTAGTTTATGGCCAAAGCCATGTACAACACCAATCCTTCCCTCAGCCCTACTACAGTATATTCATGTTCAATCTGTTCTGCTGTCATATTTCTCCAGAATTTAAAATGATTCTCACAGATGGAAATTTTTATCTAGTAAAAATGGGAAAATATATTGGATGAACTGTATGTATTCTGTGAATACCTATGCAAGTAGACACCATTTTTACATTTCTTCAAGCCAGTTATATAACTAATTGTGATGCTCTCCAACTGATCATCAGGACTAACCCTGTGTGAGAAACAGCAGTGTGTACAAAAATGTGAATCCTCAATGCATCTATTCCTATTGATGTGTTTGTATATTTTACTCAGTCCTTTTCAAAGCCTATTGTAAATTATGTCAAAGATAGCTCACTTTAACAATATTTTCAAATTCTCATGCAATAAGACGAGTAATTAGAGGTGACACAGGACATGTCAGAGCCAAGCACTAACTTGACAATCTTAGGAGACAAGAAGGGAGCAGGTGTTAACATGGGAGAAGAAAAAGTGATCAAAAAGTCCGAGGTGGTGAACTAGGAGAGCTGTAAAAGAATAAGGAGGTTGTGTGTTGTTGTTTTTTTAAAACATGAAAAGGGTCATTTCTGGTTTGCTGACTCAGTGTGTTTACGAATTGTTGGAAGAGGCAAATGGAAAGTGTTCAGGAGGATCAAATATGCCTTATTTTACGCTCAACAAGAGACAGTAAGTGACAGAGCAGCTTGGCCCTCAGCAAGTGGAGTGTTTTTATGAGATTTTTCGGTTTTGATGGAGGAGGTAGGGTTAAATATGGAGCCAGGTTATCATCTATCTATGATGAAAAGACGTCCTTCTGGATTTAGCGGTCTAGCATTTGCTGCTATTTTGTACCAAATGCTCGTCTATTTAATTTTCTATCAAAATATAACCTCCCGTAGTTTCATATTTTTTGTGTCACAACAATCTAAATATATTTATTTTTATAACTGGCACAGAAATTCTCCGTACGATTCCCTGATTTGATTGACACCTCTAGATAACCTAAAACTGAAATCTTTACATGTAATGAATTGCTGGTATAATTAATAACGTATTTTATTCAGATAGTTATTTTGTGTATAAGAGACAAATTTTAAATCTTATTTCAGACACTGGTTGCAGAGACAAATAGGAAAGCCACTCATTAATTAACAGTCATAAGCTACAAGTTAGGTTTTAGTTGTAACCCTGGCACTCTGAGGCTTTTTATTTGTCCCACATATTCACAATCATTTTATAAGTATATGGTGTTTAATGCAGTGATGGTCTATGTTGCCATATTGCCCTATGGAAGACTGTTCTTCCCTATAGGTACACTGTAAATATCAACTTAATTTTGGCCTTAATGATACTCCATACTAATGCAATGTCATATAACAGGGTACACAATGGGTTGTGTCTATGTACCTTCATTCCAACTTTTTTTCCTTTTTTTTTTTGCACTGATAAAGTGATGTTTGTGAAGTTTCATCTGTCTCTTGCTGTACCTGGAGATATTTATAGACCTTTACATGCAGCTGTTTGACTTTCCTTGAATAATATCCACACTCTGAGTACACTTTCAGAGTGGAGTAGATGCTTCTGCCAAAGGCTAGAACGTGCACGTTAGTGGCATCAAAAAACGTTTTTCTCTTCTCGTTTACTTGACTGAAACAAAACCGAAACTAAAGAAGAATTACAGCGTAACTTATGGTACTAGATGCATTTTGGACTTCAGATCGACCTCTGTAGGTATCAGCTTTGTATTTTTTTTGTACAAACTTGTAAATACAATAACTTTTGGAATTGTCACAAAGGTTGTTGAATTGTTTCTTATGTAAAAACAAAAATGTTTTCAAAGTTTACATTGATTTCCAACCTTTGTATATTTTTGAGCTGTGGAACACTTTGTCTTGTATTTATTTTTTAGTAAGCATTGTGGAAATCCCATAGTAAATCCTATCAAAGCCAAGTGCTAGCACCACAGGCTGCTTAGCAAATGTGTATAAGAAGACAAATAAATGTGACTGCCTTGAAAATGACTCTTTGGCTCAGGTGTGATGTTAATTGTTCTTATTTTAAAGGTGTTATACTATAATTTACATAACAGGTAAATGAGGACAATATGTCCTGATTTACTGTAACAGAAGATACTACGTTCAAGTGGTGTAATGTTACTAAGTAGATTTACTTGAGTATTTCATTTCATGCCACAAAACATATCAATACTTTATAGAATGTGATGCATTGTCATTCATTAAACTTGACCAGTTACAACAGTAAAATGCTACCTACACCCTGCTAGGGGCCATTTCTTTACATTGAGTACTATTACTTTTGGTACATTTGCAGATAATACTTGCATACTTAAGGAGAAAAAAATATTTTGTTGCTTAAATTAAATACAGCCTTCCTATGGCTTTTTGTCTTGTTACGATGTCACGTCTAGTCCTCACATCTGGTTTCAATTCTGTCACAAAAACAAACTGATGTTCTCTACTGGACTGCATTGTCAGCATTGTCTTCACAAGATGGCGCCATATCTTACAACAAAAAGAGACTATAGAAGGCTTTGGTTTCACGTGATGGTAGAATTAGAAAAAGACAATATACATTAAATCAAGTATATAAAACATTCTGTGAATGAAGAATTGGAGAATTGGTCAAATAACACTATCCCATACTGTAGATTCATATCCAGACCATATTTTTCTTTTGCATCAATCGAATGCAGAGTATTTTCACAATACATGACTTTCTTAACCAGACTGTGGCAAGATTTAAACACCTAGAGTTTTTTTTTTATTTTTTAGCAATATTCTAAATCACAAAAAAATGCCACAGTAGCCACTCATTTAGGATAAGCACTAGAGGGTGTTCGTTAGACGAATCCACAGGAGAATGCTGGGTAATTTGATGCAAATTGAGTGTAAATTAAAATGATGCCTCTTTGTGTCCCGGCCAGAGAAATAACACAGCTGAGATTTTTTTTTGTAAACATCTTAACAAGCCTGAACTGGTTCCTCTCCACATAACAGACTCAAGGCTTAGCCGTAGTTATTAACATGTCATTTGTGCATGTGTTGTGTCACTTTCATGGTCATGCTCCAGCGCCGAAGTCCGTGTGAATTCTCTTTGTTGCTCTGGCTAATGTCAAATGGACAAAAACGCCTTGTTCTAAGTTAGTGCGTGTCAACTGAGCTGAGATTGTAAGTGAAGAAAAGAAAAGGTAAACAAAGCCCTGGACTGTTTGGCATCCCAAGTTGGTACCCATCAAGGGGCAAGTCGACCGTGTACCCTGACCTCGATTAACATTGGAGACAGGATGGCTTGGCATGAGTGTAGGTGGTGCAAAAATGATTTTCGCTCTCAAGAGAAAGATATTGCATGTTTCACAATAGTAACGTGTAATGTGCCTAATGTGTAATTTTATAAAGAATAAAATGGAAATATGCCGATTTCAGGTGACATGGACGGCCCCTAACCATGAGGAATTGTCCTACAGTACGTGCTTTGATGGTGGTCGACTACAGAGATGTCTTTCTTTCAGTGTTTGTCTCTGTGTTGTACAGCAGGCTTTGTGTCATTATTTTCCCTCTGGCTCTAAAGACTACAGCAGATATCGTATAGGCCTGAAAAGCAAATGGGAGCCCAACATGACATTTATCATCGTCTGATTATGATGAACATGAACAAAGGCGAGTAAAGATCTTTAAAAGAACACACAGCTTCTCAGCGCTTACTCACTGCAGATGTTAGGGACCGTATGAAAATTCTTAGATGGGTAGGAGAGTGGGAGTCAGAAAAGAGTAGGGAGGGAGGGAAGTGTAATCTTTATTTTGCTGACGGGAGGGTCTAATGTTTTGGAGAAGAGCAGGAGAGAGTTGTTGTTTTAACTCACATAATATCCCCATGTCATAAATGTGTTTTACCATTTGCATAAGAAGCAAATCTTTATGTCAATTCTGAGCAATCTGTGTCAAATTGTGTCTTTCCATTGACTTGGTATGCAATCGCTCCACCTCTAGAATTTGCCTCTCATTTTGTGTGAACACACATTAACAGGGCTTTACCACAGCCAAGCAAGTATCTAATGTCCGTATCGAGAAACACAACACACGTGGAGCTAATTAGTGCTAACTGATCAAACCCTATCTCAAAAAGTAATTTTTCACTTGCCAAAAAATCATTCCATTATGCAGCATCATAACAGGAAGCATAACTGCTCTGAAGCTAAATGTTTTCATATAAACTTAGTTTAGGATATAATCCATGTTCAGCATCAAATTCATGTTTGTATTATTTGGAATATGGGGTGTGGTGACTTTTTATAAGTCAAGTGGAGGGTCCAAAAAATAGTGATGATGCTGGGGAGGGTCTTGCTTTTTTTATAAAATGAAATAGGAGATTCAGCCCCCGTCCCCCACCCCAGTAATTTTCATGCTGTCCCTAAATGCAAAAGCCCTGCAGAGGAATCCATTATGGATGTAGGTGCCTGCTGTGTCCAATCCATGTCAAGGAACTAGCGGGTAACATTTAGGATCATTCAGCCTCCGTTTTTGGATTTGTTATGTCTAGTTACACATTGGAACAGCACGTGTAGCATAAATGTGCCAGAAACAGTCTGGAGCTGTAAACAACATCCCAGCATACCAATATATTATCTAGATGAGAGCAACTGGAGGTGGAAAACTGTCTGATATTCATGGTTCTACCTCTGGTTAAGAAGTGGTGGTACAGCACAGTCAGCCCTGATCTGCTGTATTTCCACATGTGAGTAATACTGACTGTAGACAGGGTGGGGGGAGGAACACTGAGGAGGTAACCACACCAAAGTCCCCACCAGGCCACCAGGGTATACTGTGAGGCTCATTATAGTGCATTAAACAGCCTCCCCGCGGAACAATGAGAGGCCCCGGGGCCCAGAGGCAGAGCCCGAGGCTGGCAGGGACCGATATGGAGACCCAGGGGATTCTGCTCACCCGGGCCTGTCACTACCACACTTTCATCCACAGCTGCCAAACTCCATTCTCCTTTGCCTATGTCATCAGCCACTCACCAGGCTAACACTGCCTAACGTACTGTTTAAAATGAAAGAATGAAATACTGTGTGAAAGCCTCTCTGGCACTCAGATAAATATATACCATTCCTGTATTGCTTCTAAATTGTACCTTCAGGAACTCAGACACTGGAGATTTTTCATGACCCTACTTTTTTTTTTTTTTATCTCTGTAGATGTATACAACCTTGCCTTTAGACAAATCAATTTTCACTTTCCTAAGTTTGAAATGCCCCAAATAATCCAATAATTCACAAGGAAAAATAGAAAGATTTAAGAAAGTCTGAAAAAAATACTTTATTTCCTGCTTTCCTTTCCTGTTAATAATCTCACAATTTACACTAGACTTAACTGGCGACCCCTTGTGGATTTAATTACCGGGAAGTGTACCAATTCAATATTGTCTCTGTCACCTATAAGTACCACACTTTCTTTCAGGAAACTGCCTGGAATTGTCTGTGGAAAAAGCAGACCTGTAAAATAAAGCGACAGCTGGCCTATTTTTAGACTGACGCGACATGAGCACTATTTCTTCTCGGCAACTATATGGATATGCATTTTCTACGTTCGAGTTTGTGTATATATTTTAACCCTTTGTAACCTACATAGCCTACTGTTATTGTTAATATTCTGTATCTACTTTTTTCTTTTTGTGTGTCCCTGTCATCTGTGTGGAGAGGAGGAGGAGGGAGGACCCGCTGACGGTGCTGCGTGCGCAGCTTCAGTCTGGAGTCGAGACCGCAATGAAGAGATAAATAGAAGCCTTATCGTTTTATTTCAGAGTATTAGGGCTCCCATTCATTGCTAATTGAGAGAGGGCAGCTGACTTGGAAAGCTGCTAATGCGTCCGTCTGCTCGGTAGGTGAGTGAACGTTGGTGTTCGGTAGCGAAACTGGAATATTGTGGAAGAATGACATTAAAGGACGGGAGATGAAAGAGGGTGAGCCAAGGCTTTTCTCGGTGCTGCGTCGCGTACACACGCTCAAACGTGAATTGGTTTTAACATTAGCATGTGGGGACGGTTCAGCTAGCGGCACGGTCTCGGCTTAAAAACGTAACCTTTTAAAACCTTTTTTTTTATTATTATTATTTCAAATTTAGAGGTAATTTGCGCAGCTAGTTTGTCAACATTAACTCGTTTTTTAAATACACGCCAGTTGAACGGGAACTTTAGAAATAACGTTATGATTTAGCACGAGGACCCACCTCTATGTATATGCATATATATATATGTGTGTGTGTGTGTGTGTGTGTGTGTGTGTGTGTGTGTGTGTGTGTTGTGTGTGTGTGTGTGTGTTCTAATGGCAGCGGAGCGTCACGCGCCCCCAGCCCTTCACGTTCTAGCCGTGTGATGTGCGGAGACGTGCGCATACATGGCGCACAGCCTCCCTGCTTTTCATGGCGAACCGTCGGCTTGCTGAGGGACCACACACGTCAGTAACCAGGCTCCTAGTCCGGAGATGTGTCCGGGAGCACGGTACCGCGGTCCGTAGGGATAGAACAGATATAAGGACCATCTCCTCAGATGAACTCCGGGCCTGTTCCACCAGCCTTGGCTTCTGTAGCCTGTGTGTCTGCTTATATTGGTGTCCCAATGTGCAATGACTGAACTAGTGTAGAAATTGCGAATTTAAGCAATGGTATGAATACCCCTAAGCTTCTGCAGAAGCTATCAGATGTAACTCCGATGGGCTCATTTACATAGCAGGAAGACATAACACGCATTTTAATTTCTAATGTTTCTAATCTAATTTATAATTTGTAATGTTCAGGAGAGGGAAATTATGGACTTTTCTCTGAACATTTACTCTCAGTGTGTCTTGTCCAGCCACCTATTTGCTAATGAGTGCATTCTAGTTCATATACATAACAATACTTGACACCCAGCGGTGTAAGCCCTTACTATGAATGTTTTTTAATATGGTTTTATGGTTGAATATTCTCACCTTTACCCCATTTGAACAGGATTTCATGATGACTATTCCAATTGTATTCATTAGAAGTGTTGAATTATTCATCAGATGTGAGTATTATTGTGGCGTTTAGGAGATCAGCTGGAGGACAACTGGCTGAGTAAAAGGGTATGTGCCTGCGTGTGGGAGCAGCCTGCATCAGTCTGAGGATGTGAAGCTCACCACGAGGCTCCATGTGTCTCTCTAATGAGATGTAATTGGCTATCGGAGCGGAGGGGTGTTGAGGGCGATGACCTTTAGATCATCAGCCATGCTCCATCCATCCCATGGTGCTTTGTTCCCTCTGCTCTGAACTCCAAATCAAACCCAGAACGAGGACTCTTGCACGAGCAGAGAAACCGAGTAGTTCTTGTAATGTATTGTGGACTGCAGTGCAGTTTAATGCAATTGAAGAGTTCAGGCGTTGCTGTTTTCTCCCTGCTATTGACTTACTATGGCGTACATTCCATCAATGAGGCAAGGAAGGAGAAAAAAAGCAAATGTGGAAATCATTATGGGACAGGGGAGGGGTTTCATTTGGCTCTCTGTTAGGTCTCTTCTTGCCTATTTACTCAATTAGCTGTTAGTGGCTATAGTGAACACAAAGCTCTTACAGATGACGTGGGAGTTGTAAACAGCATCAGATGTGTTGCTGGTCCCATCAGTCTTTAAAAACAACATTGCAGGTTTGTCTGTGTTGCATGTTTCTTACAGTGGCTCATATCTACAAACTGCATCATATGGAAATGGGAAACTCTATCTCTGTTAAGATGGATTTAGGAAGATGAATACATCTAACCTTTAGGCTATGGATGGAAACAAGGTTGTGTTTAATTCTCTGACAAATCTCCGACTCTATATTCTCTATATTCTGATTTGTGCCTGAGTGCAGCTTAACAGTGGCCTCACAGGCCCGTTTAAAAGGTGTTCGATTTAGCTTGAGGTGATGGCAGCAGTTTATATTTGACCACAAGGATGTGGGTGATTGAAGTGGACTTTAACTGAGGAGGTACAGTGCAGAGGGACAGAAGTACACATGTCGATTTAGCTGACTTGTGGCACATGAGCAAGAACCAAAGAGTTGTTTGCGTATGCAACATCTTCCTCTGACCTCCCCTGTCTGTGATAACACAGAGACAAAGCAAAGTCACAGAGTCAGATAATGTAACCGGGTGGGGGGGGGGTAGCAAAGATGAACGTGGTCTCTGTGTACTTTGGCTCGCTGTAGACTTTGCTGGTTAAACTTCCTTCTTGTGCTGCTGCTCGTCTGCAGAGTTTGACATTGTGCTCACATGACTCCAGAGAGGAGAGGTTGGAGCAGTGAGCTGTGTGAACTGCTGCGGGGTGTGGGGGGGGCTACAACATGTCACCCTGGTGGTGATTACTGATTAGCATCAGGTCACCTGATCTGCAGGCTCAAAGTGACACTCACCAACACTATTTTTATTTTTTCCCATAAAACAGAAAGCTGCTGAAGCATAAAGCATTATTATTATTATATTTCACCCTGACTGCTGAGTTTAGAGCGATAAAGCGGCGTTTTAAATAAGAAAGACTTCTTTCAGGCGCCTGGGTAGCTCACCTGGTAGAGCGTGCGCCCATATACAGAGGCTCAGTCCTCGATGCAGTGGCCGCGCGTTCGGTTCTGACCTGCGGCCCTTCGCTGCATGTCATCCCCCTCTCTCTCTCCTTTCATGTCTAAGCTGTCCTATCCAATAAAGGCCTAAAATGCCACATTTTTTTTAAAAGAAAGACTTCTTTCATATTGGTCAGCGCGGCTTCATCGTGTCACAGACCACATGATTCATGATATCAGGCAGGAAATGTCTCAAACTTCCTGGAAGGCAAGCATAAAAACTGCTGGGAAAATAGAAACGATCCTAATTTCCTATTCACGTTCTTAACTAAGAGCATCAGATGTAACCTAATATTCCATATGTGTTCTTGTAGAAAGAGGAAGGAGTGAGATACTGAGGAAACTGAGAGGAGAATCTACTGGAAACGTCTTGCTCGTGCACGCAGGCAGTAAGCCTGTTTTCACTGGGTTTGTGGGAGACTTTGGTGCACGTATGTGGCGTGGGGTTTAGGGGTTCTCCCTCAAGAAAATGTTAGGCTTTTCAATAAATGTATACAAATAAATGCAATTTCACATCATTTTGGACCATTATTATTGCCATATGTGTCTAAAACGATGGGGGCGGGGGGAACTAGAGCAGATAATAAATTAATATAAAACAAAAAAAAGCTTAAAGACAAAACTTGCTAAAGAAGTCCACTGGAGACCAACTACAACCATTAGATCTGAGAAAGGCATGTGGTTAGTTGTAAGTAAGTTTATCTGATTAGGACAATGCACATTAATCAACATTCTTATAAATGCACCAATGTTAGCCAGTCAGCTAATTTTCAACAGTAGTCCTAGTATGCATGTCCTTATGGTGGGAAGAAACCCACGCAAACACGTGGAGAAGATGTAAACTCCACACAGAAAGGCCCAGAACGACCTGGACTCGAACCCAGAACCTTCTTGCTGTGAGGTGAAGAAGTGAAGTGCTAACCACTAACCAGCCACCGTGCTGCCTGCTGCATGTAGTTAGTTTTGATGCTCACACTGATTTTACGTTGATTTTGGGCTGCAACTGACGATTTCTTTCGTTGTCGATTAATCTGTTGACGATTTTCTCGATTAATCGATTAGTTGTTTGGTCTATAAAATCTAAAAAGCCCAAGATGACGTCCTCAAATGTTTCAAAGATATTCAGTTTACACAGAGGAGAGAAGAAACGATTTTTTTTTATATATAAAAAATGACTCAAACCAATTAATTGACTATCAAAATAGTTGTCAATTAATTTAATAGTTGACAACTAATCGATTAATCTCTGCAGCTCTACATTCATTCAGCTTAGGTGGTGCCCAGAACGGCTCAGGTGCTGTACCTAAGCCTTCTAAAGGTGGAGGAAAGCCTGCATGTGTGTGAGATAGATGTTGTTTGCTTGGATTTTTGTGTCAACAGTTTGTCCAAATCCTTTTTGTCTGGCCTGTGATCCCATGACTTGCAGAATGAGTCTTCCCTATGAGGACAAAGCAGCATGTGTGCTACACAAGTCTATCTATACATGCATATAGACAGCCATGCCCCGCTGACCCTTCAAGAGACCTGATGCCTTCCTCTTTGAACCCTTACGTGCTCACCATCACCAACTCTAGACTGTGTTGGGAACAAACACAGGAGCCTGAAGCTATACATGCACAAAAGCTTTTATTGGGTTCTTAAAGGGGGTGTTTAAGCGTGTGTCTGTATTCCCGAGGTGCACACACTTCCCAGACTTTTCCCATGTGTGAAACAGCAACAAGGTTATCGGCCGACCGTCTGGCTGCAGAATCCTCCGTGTAATCCATCAGAGCCATATTACAAAGTCTCATCTATGCTTCAGAACAATATACAGTACAACCAGCCCGGGGAAGGTTAGCTTTTGCTAGAAAATTGGAAGTGCATGTGTGCATTTAATTGAGTTTTTCATTTAAAAGGCACGGGATACTTTGTTGTTGCATTTTTTAGGTTGTTTAAAGGGTTCCCCTCCCCAAGACCTGAACATGTTGGTGCTCCCATCACCGTCAGTATGAATAATTGACCTGGCTGACATCGGATGCATCGTATCTCCAGGCACCCAGGGGGTGTTTGATCGCTACAGATGGATGAGGGTTGACAGCCAGTGCAGGCGGGACATGTGTTGTGTGTGGAAGTGTCATGTAGTAGAGGAAAGGCAACACACAGTGGGCTTATAAAAGCATGAGAACAACTGGGACGCTGTCCAGGGGTGATAGATAGATAGATACAGTAGATAGATACATAGATACATAGATAGATAGATAGATACATAGATACATAGATACATAGATGGATGGATCAATTATTAACTGGGTACCTTTCCCCCAGTAAAACCTTTTCTGTGTAGATATAGTATCTCGGGTGAGGGGGGTAAACACAAGCAGCATAATGGAGTAAGGAATGTGTGTGCTTGTCCACATATTATATAGTTCAAAATGTCCGTCATGTATTCCCAGAGCCCAAGGTGACGTCTTGAAATGACTCGGAGACAGAAAGCTATTCAGTGGGACAAAGAAAAGCAGCGAGTGTCTCGTCTGAGAAGCTTGAAACCCGAAAATGTGTGGCATTTTTGCCTGACAGCTTGCTTAGATAAAGGCTAAGGGGAAATTCAAGGTCCCGGTAGCTTAAAGACATCACACACAACATACATCATAAACAGGATGATAAAATAACAAATCCACATGAATAATATGGACAATAAAAGAAAAAAATACTAAATAAAAAATCCAAATGAATGTACCAAGGGATGTATAAGCATGAGAGGCGTGCAGTGACAGGGCAGGTAAGGTGCTCTATGAGAGGGGGTGTCATGGTGGTAGTGCAAATAAGTCAACGATAAAATCAACAATATTAGACGTACGCAATTCTGAGGCAATGCAAGTTTATTTCTGTAGCGCCTGAACGAGACAATTCAAAGTGCTTCACATGAGCCTAGCAAACTGTCATTATCTCCTGTTAGACTAGTCTCTGTTTACATTTGAACGTGTGATTACAGTTACAGCGAGGGGGGGGGGGAGAATCGGGCTCTGACTGGAACATACAACACACAGTCATCAGTCATGTTCCCAATCTTAATTTCCTGTGTTTTATTCCAATGGCCCTGCTCCTACTCACTTCCATGGGATGATTCATGATGATAATTGTTTATGGGATGGGTTGCCCAATTATCTTCTCAGCCTGTACACACTGGGGTATAATCTCCTCTGTGGCTCTGGTGGAGCTTTTTCAAGCCTGAGAAGATGACCTCGATGATGTCATAGTCATATCATCAGGGTTGTCTCAGATTAGGTTTGGAGAGTACACATTTTATTTAGCAGAAAGCCTGTGTTACAAACAGGAGGTGTGGAATTTGTGCAGGTGTTTTTGAGGCAGAGAGGGTTGCATTATGGGAAATGTAGGAAGCAGTGTTTTTTTTTTTTACATTTTTATTGGAATCTCAAAGCACGTCCATCCATCATTTTCCAATTTTGGATGAAAAAAATAAATAAATAAATAAACCAAAAGATAAGTAATTGAAAAAACAGGAATAAAATATGAAAATAAAAAATAAATTAGCGAATGAATAAGTAAACAGCAACTACTACTAAGAAAATAAAAACTAGATGAATTAATAAATGAAGCAGTGTTTTTTGGAGCTAAACAAAAAGACTAAAATTCAGGATAGCCTGTCTTTGCTGCTTCGAAGTGCAATACTGAACCACCGGAGAGCCCTTTTTGTATTTTATCTCAATCTAAATGTTATGGAATATGTTGCTGTGATAATTAAAAGTCATAAAAGCCATTTATAATGCTAAAAATAAAAGGGCATACCTAACAGTAGTCCTTTGTGAGCTCTAATAGACACAACATAGAGCTAGTGTCCTTCAAATAGCATTGCTCGAAGGACAAATTCCAGAGAATTCTACGGCACTGTGTACACTTCTGGGTTATTATAACAAATGTCTGAAACTACTTTGCATCATTAAACATTGCGTTTCTTGTGTTTCAGGGCATAATGGATGAGACCTGTCACTAGCACTTGATGAAGATTCCGATTGACTCCTGAAACTGAACCATGGAGGGTAGCGATGATGTGTCTGTAACCAGGACGCTGTCCCAGACGGACGTGTGCAGCGCTGACGTGGGAGGAGGAGGAGAAATCCCCAGTAAAGTGGAGGATGGAGGAAACCCGCTCAGTCCTGCTGAGTCCTGCGGTGGCGGTGGTGGTGGCAGCGGCGGCGGCGGCGGCAGTGCAACAGGACTGAGCAAAGGCGGGCTCTCTAACCGGATGGAGCCTCCTGCACCGCCAGTTGTGAGCCCCACTGCTGAATCTCCGGGAGGCGTGGCGCTTAAAGTCGCCACAACCGTGCTGCACCCGGTGTGCCTGGGAGACAGCCCGCTGATGCTGCCCATTCACCTCCAGATGGCCGGGGCAGCCGGAGCGCAGCTCGGCCAAATGGGGGCAGCACCGTACTTGATAACAAGCCAGAGCCCTGTTTCACTTCCCCTGGTCCTGGATCAGCAGGTCCTCCAGCACATGGGCCCCTCTGTGATTCCTCAGAGCACTAACTGCCCTCAGCTGCCGCTCCAGAACAACGTCCTGTGTCCCAATCTGTTTGGTTTGCCTCCAGCGGTGGAGCAGAAGTCAGCAGGACAGACGCAGGACGCTAACCTTCTCTCTCTCCTGCAGAATCCAGCTTTTGCGGCCATCCTGCAGGATCTCTTCCCGTCCCAGGCCGGTTCATCAACCTGTCAGTCACCGGGCTCCACCTTCTTCCCGCTTCCTCCACTCACAGCTCCCTACAGCTCCCCTCTGGCCCCGTTGGTCCCTCCTGCCACACTGCTAGTCCCCTACCCTGTCATCATCCCCCTGCCGGTGCCTCTGCCCGTCCCTCTTCCCATCCCCATTCCTGTCCCTCAGGCTGAGGACTCAAAGGGGAACATGCCAAAACCGGTTTGCACTGTGAGTAAAAGCACTCAAACGTCTCCAAAAGATACTACCTCTCCTTCGTTGTCTTCACGCAGATGCATGCCGTCGTTCCAGCCGCAAAATGTGTCTCCGTCCTCGCTCCCTGTAGATGAGGGACAGGCTCTGGACCTTTCTGTCAGAGCACGTCCAGTTGAACTAAAACAGGAGTACCCCAGCCCTCAGCAGGACAGCGTGCTCGACTTGTCAGTGCCCGCTGTGAGGAAAAAGTGCGTTCAGTCCGACAGGGAAGCAGCGTTGCGTTCTGGCCAAGACGCTAGTGGCACGTCTCTGTCTCTGGGTGTTGAATGCACTCCGAGTTTAGATTCCAAACTCCTGGGCAGTCTGGCTTCGCTGGAGTTCAGCCGGCAGCACAAGTGGGTGGTTGACAGCAGCGCCGGTGGGTCGAGTTCTCTGAGTCAGCAGGCGTCTCTGAGTGCAGCCGGCAACCTGGAGATAGTCAGCACCTCGCAGACGGCCAAAGTCATCGTCTCGGTGAAGGACGCCATCCCCGCCATCCTCTGCGGAAAGATCAAAGGCCTGTCGGGAGTCTCCACCAAGAACTTCTCCATCAAACGGGACGGCAGCCAGGGGCCGTCTCTGCAGCAGCTCTACGGCGTGCCGTCTGCGTCCCACGGCGAGCAGCACGACCCCAACAACCCGCATAAGAAGCTCCCTAAGAACAGAGCAATCAAACTGAAGAAGGTCAGCTCGCAAGAGATCCATTTCCTGCCCATGAAGAAGCAGAGACTTGCAGCGCTGCTCCCCAGGAAGTGAGAGCGCTCGGCCCAGGAGGATTAATACTTGGACCGCTCTCTGGTAATCCCTCCACAGCGTGTAACATAAAACACTTGTGGGGACATTTCTGTGATCAAACTCATACACTCCAAATGTTGCATAAGCTGAGACTCATGAGTGTCTGACAGCGTGACACCACACCGTAGTTACAGAAATGTGTTCCGTTCGGAGTTTTCAGACTTGTATTTTACATAATGCACTTCTCTACAGCGTTATACTCCAGCAGGAACGTTTTTGCATATGGCAGCGTAATGGGCTCTCCGTGTGGCTTTGGAGATGGTCTTTATAAATCAGAGATGTTGAGGGAACATTTTTTGACTTTATAATTACAGCAAAGACACATGGGCTCCATTTTTCCATTTGGCATCATGGTTTGTTTCCATATGTAACTTTTATTGAAGTGCACTGAAGACCTAAAACCAATCCTGATAGTTGAGGTTCTCACTGATCAGAGCAGAGCAGTATGTACTGGCAGGACGTGGCCGAGACTGTTTAAACGTGTCCCATGGTCGGAAATTCCCATAGTCATCAGTCGCTCACTGAAGCGATTCATTCTCCGATAGGGGTTTAGCATGACAGGCTAATAATGACTTGGCAAGGCCAGAGCCACGATTTCATAAAAAAAAATAGCCTACATGTTGGCAACAGCCATCAGTCGTGACTAAATACATTCTTATTTTGTTTAAGGGCAGGGAAAAAAAGGGACGTCTTAACTGTCTTCACATTTAAACAGAACTTTGTACAGGCCTGTCCAAATATAAGGAAAGTATTTCTGGAAAAGAGCTATTTTAGTTGCTGGCTGAATTAGCCGTTTTTGATTAGCTGGCAGTGCTTCAAAATACAAGCCAATGCAGAGAAAACCCCTCACAGCAAGTGCATGAAACACTAGAGCCCCCCCCCCCCCTGCTGTTTCCATTAACAGACTAATGAAGAGAATCTAGGTGGAAGTTTTAATATTATTCTCACCAGTGAAACCAACTTAGAATGTGGAGAGGAGATGAAGTTGAACAGCCAGATTAAAGAAGAAATAATGAGATTTTTGGGATCAGTGAGAGAAAATACTGTATAATTGTGAAGTGTGATATTAGTCTGTTGTTAGAATCAGTACTAGTGAGACCCCCCCCCCCCGTCCCATTGTTATGATCAGAGTTGTGAAAGTGAGAGTATTGTTGTGTGTCAGTTTATTTATCCTCTCGAGTGCACTTTGTCATAGTTTAGTTGAAGACGTTACTGGGTTTCCCACCTATTCTACTGTGCTGCCCTTTTGTGATTATAGCATTTATGGAATCTGTGAATTATAGCAGCCATATGCAGACTGTCTGGATGAACAAAGGAGGGATGGAAAATACCTAGAAGCTCTACTTTTGACCTGTTCTTTATTTATATTGATGTACTCTAGCAATCCCTGATCATCTTACTTTAACTCATGTCTGCAGTCCTTTCAACAGAGGGCTCTTTGGTTTAGTAGTTTGAACTGATCACTCTGGTTGTACAGGATTTCACCCTAATTTATTCTTTGTACAACTTTTATTTATAGTCTGTATATATGCTGGATGGTCAGTTAGGAGACAGTGTGACTGGATATAAAAAATAAACCTGCTTCCTTTGTACCTGTCAGTCTCTTGAAGCACTTGTTGCTTCTTATTTGCATTAAGATCAGTGAAGAAACACAGTTAAATGTTTGCTTACTGTACAGTATGTGTGCTTTTTATATGGAAGTGAACTAAAATCTCTGAGGTCTGACTTTGTGTCTCTGCCTTTTTTTCTTGATGACCATTTTATTTATCTCAAATATGTCCGTTTTTGTTGATGAAACTGGTTTGAAATCAGAGAATATGTTCTCATGTCAGAGTTTAGTCATTAGGAAGGGCCTTCTGATTAAAAAAAAAATCCTACATAAAAAGACAAAAATGTTTCATAACAAAACCAATCAGCCAGTTAGGCATTCTTTCCATGTGTACACCTTGTGGAATAAATTAGGGTGGTTTATCTTCTGCTTCCCTTAAACCTTGATTCCTATCAAATCACCCAACATTAACTGACCTGTCTTTAGTTTCTGAACTAAAGACAGGTCAGGGAATGAAAAGCCTCCACAGGCTGCTGAAAGGTAAACGGCTTCACTCCCTCATGTAAGCAAATGCTCTGCAGTTTAGGAGACTAAAATAGTCTTGAGTGCCATGTTAAAGTGATTTATAATAAATTCAGTGTGCACGCGCACACACACAAACTGCATGGACTGTGAATGACGTAACCATGGTAACAAGACAGGTTTTAGTGTACTGATGTGGAAATGACTTGCATGCAGTTGAGATTTTAAGATTTAAAAGCCTTTACTGTAGATACAGTCTGAGAACAAAAGTCCTTGGTACAATGTACTGTATGTTTTGAGCAGTTGTCCAACAGTTGTTGTTGAGAATCATTTTTTAGTCCCCAACATGTTTTCAAATTGTTTTGTCATACATATACATTATATATATATATACATATACATTATATATATATATATATATATATATATATATATATATATCTCATGTCCACACACACACGCTTATTTCTGACATTTGAGAGGTAACATTTCAAAACAAATGTCACAGAGACTGATGTGGGGTTTAGGATTCTGAGGATCCAGTTCTACGTCCTCTACATTGTAGTTCTTACTTTTATACAATTGAATACATTTTCTAAATCAGCCAATCCATTACATGTTTTTGTAGATTATACTGGAGAATTTAAATAATTCAGTCTTCCCCTTCATTAACAAGACACACACCTGTTGTTTTTGGTAGATTTATAAAAAGGAAATACACAACATCATAAACACATATTGTTTATCTGGTGTGACATAATGGACAAGTAACTTTTTTGCAACACATTTTTCAAGTAGTTTGAAGAAGATAAGAGAAGGAACTCAACAGCACTTCGATCCTGTGTTGAGTATCATATGGCACAAGTCTTTTTAAAATCGAGGAAGGAAATAACAGCAGAATTCTGTTAAGGATATTATAAACAGTATGCTACAAAAGCTTGTACTAACAAAGACCACATAAACCTGAGAAATGTCATAGGTAAAGCAAGGCAGAGTCTATTACAGGGAGTATTTGAACTAAAAGCGTTGTGTTAAGTATTAAAAAGCAGAATGGAATCCACTGTGAAATATTCACCACATCCCCATCCCCTTCACATTTCTAACCTATGTTTATGATTTCCTTAAAATATTACGTTTCTACAAAATGTACATTCTGTCGCTGATATTCATGGTTAAACCCATAAAACTGTACACATCTGTTTTCATTGCTAACAGTGATTGTAACGGTCAAAAGTGACAACACTGAAGCCGTAGGCGGACCGACAGGCTTACATGATTTATGACTGATAAAAAATATTACATCAAACTAAACAAAAAAAAAAAAAAGCCCTTCGAAATGTCTTAACAATCTGTCAATTGACATTAATAAACCCATAACTTCTAAGTTAGCTCAGAGCTTGGGACACAAACGGTTGGACTTTGATAAGAACTGCATGGAGACCAGTGAGAGGCGACGTAGGGCTCGCTAAGACACAATAATACATCATGCCACACAGCAGGTGATCCTGCACGACACTAGTGGAAAAGGTGAGGTTCAATCAAAACTGTCAGAATATGACACGATCCCTACACGATACCGACAATGCTCAAGCAAATGAAAACGGCCGTCTAGCATTGTGTGAACAAAATGGAATGCATTGATATTAGCATCCTCTGGGCAGGCGGATATATGTGTGAAGAGTGAGAACGGCTATACAACAGCACAGACCAGAGTGCTTTCAAATTCAAATTCAAGAGCATGGGGAAGAACATCTGATGGATTTATTTTCTGTATTTTTCCCATATACCAACCCTTCCTTATTAAGTGGAAATTCATCAAGAATAAAAACATTATATAAGAAGAAACATTCTCCATCTTTGGGGATCCAAAACCAGGATCAAAAGATTTCATCTCCGTAAAAAAGTGTCCTCGTGTGCTCATGTGCTATGCAAATGTAAACACTACAGGGATTCTTTTCCTTTGGGATTTCATTAAAAGTCAAATAGCCGTCTGTTAGACTTGAACAGCTTTTCGTTCACTGATGAGGGGATGAGGTAACGTATCAGCAATGCACGGCACACTTTCTCCACTCTGGAAGTTGGGATGAAGTTGTGTAACATCTATTCAGTCCCCTGAGGTGGAGTCGAGAGTAACATGTCGCCCCCTGCGTGCCCCATGAGTCAGTGTCCGAACGCTGGCTCCTTCAGGGCTTATTGCTCATGGGCCTGGCAGGGACAGGGCTGCCCCGGCTCCTCTTACAGTTTGCCTTGTTTCAGCCTTTCTATGTGATGGCATAACTTCAGCGCAGGCCCCAGTTTCAGACCCATGTACTTCATGATCATGTCGCTCCGTAGCAGCATCAGAGCTTTCCCATCAATCTCCTGAGGAAACAAAGGAATGGGACTCAATTTATTGTATATCCTTTTTAGCTTAACAAGAAGAGCAGCATCATGGAACTGTTAACTTACATGTTTTCTGAATAGTTCAGCATGTGGGGCTAACGCTGTGGGGTCAGCACCCCTCACAAACTGCATCACCTCTTCAATGGACCAGGAGGAGGGGTTTTTGCTGGGCAGTGGCACACTCTCCCGCTCAGACACCAGCGCCTCAGGGCCTGTGGTGGAGCTGGCTGCTACCAAAGCAGAACATACACACTGAGCGAGGGAGGCAGAAGAAAGCACGTGTACACATGCAGTGTTACTTCCACAGATTCTTACGGTACCTTCGACCCGTCTGAGAGGCTGTGCGGAGCTGAGCTCTGCGGGGTTGGAGGAGTGGCGGCGCATGGCTGTGCCCAGGTGGTACAGGCTGCTGGCCTGAGCGTGGTACTCTGAGGAGCTGCGCACCGTTTGGGGCCGAGGGGTCATGGAGTTGGAGGCTGAGTCCATGTAGCGCTGCTCCTTTATTAGGTTGTTCTCTTCATGGGGCAGGGTCTCTGCTGGAGAGAGAAAAACACAACGGACATTCAAATGTCATTCTGTCAAAGCGTCTAGAATACACTTTCATCCGCCTTTGAGACAACGGTCAAATATATACACAGTACATGTGATGTGACAGTGCTCATGAACAGAACTTTGATTTATAAACAGCATTCAAGTCAAGCAATAAAAAAAACTTCTGTTATAATGGGATTTAGTGGTGCTTTGTGCTGCTTTGCTTTCATGTGTAGGAAACATACATATAGTGTAATCGATATGGTCATGAAGGTCTGCTAGTCAACAATTTCAGTCAGTATAAAGAGTATTGCAAGTATAAAACATCTGCAGCTGTACCTTCTGAAGGGTGAGCTTCGGTACGTAAATGTTTAGGTGACAGAGGGGCTGCATATGTTGGGGAGACTCCAGAGAGACTCCGTTTAGTCCCC
Organism: Perca fluviatilis; assembly: GCF_010015445.1. Taxonomy (NCBI): domain Eukaryota; kingdom Metazoa; phylum Chordata; class Actinopteri; order Perciformes; family Percidae; genus Perca; species Perca fluviatilis. Next base: position 39,679,251 of record NC_053120.1, read on the forward strand.
CGAGCCAGAGATGGAGCGTCCAACGCCTCTTCTTTCACTGAAACACAGCAACGATGGGCTGTATAACCAATGACAGTGTTACCTTCTAGTTTTTGTCTCAGGGTTAGTTTACTAGAACATGCAACAGAGGCTTTTCCCTGATGGAGCACTGGAGTTTCCTGAATGCAGGGTTTACCTGACTTGGTCCTGTCATAAGCAGCGTAGTGGCTGAACGGCTGGCTGCTGAACAGGTTGTCACATTGCAGGTGACGACACATAGTCTCCAAGAACCGCAGCACAAAGGAAGCACTGGAGGCTGATGGGAGTTTGACCATGCTAACGCCACCATCTGTTCTCACTGTGAAGGACAACATGTTTTATTGGTCTATCTGTCGCACAAAAAAAGGTCCAGCCATCTAATAAGCTCATTCTTCTTCTTCTTCTTCTTCCAATAACACAACTTATATGATAACTGGTATCGTCTGTGTGTGTGTGTGTGTGTGTGTGTGTGTGTGTGTGTGTGTGTGTGTGTGTGTCTACCTCGGACAATCTCTCCTCCTCCTGAATGAGTCTGCAGAGCATTGCGCAGGACTTTAGGCTGGTATGCGCAGTCTATACACGACTGGACCACCTGCTGGAGCACAGCGTTCACTGGCCCCGGGCCAAAGTGGTCTGGCAGATGCTGCATCTGCTTCCTGTCCAGGTGGGGACCACAGTTTCCGTGCTTATTCACATACACACACACTGGAACCACACAAGAAACACAGGGACCAAATGAGATATTCTAATGATAGCTTTAATTGAGTAATATCTAATTATAGGAAGCAGACGATCATTAATCCTTACCTGTCGAAACCACAGAGTTGAGGCTGGGGGGGCTTTCTTGTGGAACCTGGATGCTGGGCAGCTGTGCTGGGCTTTGGAGAAGCTTGGGCTTCCGCTGAAAAAGACACATTCATTTGCAGATGCAATTTAACATGAGAAATGTTCTTAAAATGTTTAAATATCTCAGAGTTTGGCTTTGTTCAGCAGGGGTTCACCTTGCTTCCAGGCTTGGGGCCTCTCTTCTTATGGGGCCGGGGTACGAGCTGTGTGTTCTCAGGTACAGTTCCGTTTTGGGCAGCGGCTGCTTCGGCCACAGCTTTGAGTAGGGCGATGGTCTCGCTCTTGGGCCGACGGCCTCTTACCCCCTTCCGGACAGGCAAAGGGGGCAGAGGGTTAGGGAGTCTGTAGGGGGACTGCATGGAACGCCTGCTGGGCTTGGAGGGTGACGCCGGGAGGATCTGCAGATTCTTTGGCAGGGTAACTGCAATAACAGCATAAAACAACACAGGGATGGAGGGAGTTGATATAAAAAATACTGAGCTACCACACTAGAAGCTCCTAAGAAAATCCAAGAAACTAAATCTCTTCATGGAACCAATGTATTCTGCTGTAGCTATAGACGGCTAATTGAGAGGCCACATGAGTAGAAACTCTAGTTCTACAGTGCTCAAGGAAACTTGGTAGAAAGAAATACAAGTAAATGAACATGATTCCTTAAATATGCAAAACCTGAATATGACAGGTTTGAGTATACTTCCAAGGATCTTTAATGGCCCCTATACAAAAACACATACATGGCTCTGTTTAGACTATGAAGGCATGCCCAAAAGAAGAATGATTTGCAACTTGCCCCCCACTGTCTCTCCTGGCTAATTAGAGAGACAAACTGCGTGTCATTATCTCTGTGCTGCTGTTGGTGGCTGGGATTAAAGTCAAAGTAAAGAGACGGTCTGGTGCCAATCTTGGTTTGGACAGGGGCATCTACTACTATTACTGGAAATAGCAGGGGAAGTGCTCCAATTTATGGCATACAGTTCCAATTACTTGTTTCCTAACTTATTCTGGCATGGCTGTGAATTCAGCTGATTATAAATAACTTCATCAGTAGTATCAAAGCCATATTACAACACTATCTTATTAACAGCAAGGCCTATTGCACAGGCTATTACACAGACAAGTTGGAAGCCTCTAAATAATAATGTCCCTAATTTGAAGAAAATGACGACAACAACAGCAGCAACACAATGCATTTTTCTGCTAGCTAATTAACGTATTCTGGAAACCTATTCTGAAACCTATTCTGAATGTTTTAGAAACTGGTGGGCCAGTGAAAAATTTATGAGCATTATAATGTTACCCATTCATGCATATAATATAATACATACATATAATTCCAAAGATAAAGGTCATAGACATCTGCAGCAAAGAAATATTAAAACTAAATATAATCATACACAATAATACCTAACTCTTGGATGCAGAGAATCCAAGCACATAGTCTATGACGTCTCTAACCTTCAAAAGGAGGAATCACCATCTTTATTATTGTAAATGTGTGTATTGTGAATGCTGGTTCTCTCTACAAATAACAAAAATGCCTATCGCCAAGACCAGAGACAGAGTAAATGTGTAACTCACATCGTGCTGAAAGGGAAAACCGATTGGTAAACATTTGCATCAACACCTACCCACATAAAGCAACCCCTATTTACTCAGCAAGTAAATATTTTTTCGCTTTCTGTATGTACTGAAGATTCCCTAACCATACCCACGCACAGAAAGACGAATAATTCATCTTCCTCCAAAATGCAAAACAAAGCCCACGTGGCCAGTGGAGTCGGAGACGACAGACTGATCAGTATTAGAGTAGAGATACAGGGGTGAAGGGAAAGAGAGTGGGTGTGCTTTTCATAATCCCTCCCAACCATACATGATCAGGTTAAAGTACATTTAAAAAGCAACAGCTGGGGCGCCTGGTTAGCTCACCTGATAGAGTGGGCGACCACACATAGAGGTTTACTCCTCGAAGCAGCGGCCACGGGTTCGACTCCGACCTGTGGCCCTTTGCTCCATGTCATTCCCCACCTCTCTTTCCCCTTTCATGTCTAAACTGTCATATATAATTGAATGCCTAAAATGCCAAAAATTCTTAAAAAATAAAAAAAGCAACAGCTGTTTTTCATGTGTTTTGTAGTTGATAATCTAATCTTCTCCATTCAGAGACTTTTACACAAACGCAGTTGAGCAAAAGTCAGAGACTGGACTGAGCCGCTTTTATGCAAACATATTTTTTCTATGTAAACAGGTTCGATGTGAAGAACATAAATCCTCCTCCTTCATCCTTCCCCTCCAACTTGTTACTCTCTGTAGTGTAGTGTCTGCAGAGTTTCACATGCAATACACACAATATGTCTCTTACAACTGTTGGCTCAGTGCTAATGGCTCTCCTGTTTTTTGATGTAGACCCAGTTTATCAAGAGGACCTTGTTTAAACCACCACGTTAAACTTGTTACTAAGCAACCAAACTTTCTTTAAAATTCAGCCACTGTCGGGACTCAGGAGCATTGTAGAGAAGTTTTACTTAACCAGGAAAATTGGTTTTTAAAGATTAAAGACAGAACGTCTGAGCTTTACTGACTTTTCCTCATTTGAAGACAATTGTTTATTTTCCATACAGTATAATTTTATAAAGTTTACTGAGAGTTTAGTGAAAACGTGAAGATGCTTTCACTTGAACAACCACTGTACCAAAACCAACAACACCAACCCAGCTGCAGAACCATCACAAACCCTTTTACAAACTCTGAAACCACAACTATAACAGCATTCATTCATTCAAACTGCATTCAGACCTCCTCTGGGATATGTGTTAATATGGTGTAATTAGATCATACATACTGTAGATCAAGAGGCACAATTCATGCTTTCTTTTACTGCGCGTCCAGCACCTGCTAAAGATTAGACTGTGTACATTTTACTCTGACAGACTAAGCATTAAAACCAGATGATTAACGATAACGGTGTTTATATTATTCTAGCTGTGGGCGCAGTTTCCCAACTGTGTATGTGTCTGTGTGTGTGTGTCTGTGTGTGTGTGTGTGTGTGTGTGTGTGTGTGTGTGTGTGTGTGGTAACCGCTACTAAATGCATATGAAGGAAACATTGATTACAAACAACATCTGCCTCATTGCTCATTGTATGCGCAGCCTTGTGCTGCCACCTGGAGGAGGACACTTACCACTGTTGCCTGGCGGCTGGAGGCTGTGCTTTGTGAGGGAGCACCAGCCCACAGGGAAGATGTCCCGGGAGTCATACTTGCACCAGTAATCAAAGGCACCGCGCCACCCATCGAACATGATAAAGACCTCATCGCCCTTCACTTCCCCAATGGTGGCAGGGCAGATGAGGTATGGGTTCTTCTTGTCCACGGCCTCCAGCTTCATGCCAGACTTGAAGTTGTTCTGGGAGGGCCTCAGAGGTTCCTGTAAATGAGTGCAATATCCTCGTTACGACTACTTTCAAATGCCAATACGATGCCGCCATACTGTTTGTATAACAGATGTTTTCTTTTCTATTTTATCTTTATTGAGGCCAACAGGTTTCAAAACAATGTAGGATTTATTTTGATTTTTTTTTACATATTTTCTCTTTTGTTATATGATTTACAGGTTCCTGGTACAAAGGATAAGAAAAAGAAAGAAAAATAAAGATAAAAAAGAAGACCACCAGGATTTTCCATCTTTGTCCATAGTCATCCTCATATCGATATCAGTTTGTTTTGTTTACATTTTTGTATATCAACAGTAGGATCAGTTAGAACTAGAGGATGGATACCCGAGGCCGGGCTCAGACAGATATTTAGAAATGATGTTCGGGTTCGGGTCGGGCTCGGTCACATCAGCGCGATAAGGCATTGAACATTTTAAATTTAAAACAGCTTAATTAGGCCTACGTAGGTGCGCGCCTGTGTTAACATGCGCTTGTTGCTGCGTGTGCGCTGATGCGCTCATCTGTTGATATTTCCGAATGCCTTCCTACAGTTGCTTAAGAAAAGCTTTCCACACAAACACACGTACATGTGTCATTAGTGTAAAAAAAATTATTTTAACTGTGTCGTGCTCGGGTCACACTCGGATATAAATATCTTAATGCCCGTCGGGCTCGAGTCGGCTTCAGTTAATGCTCTGTCAGACGCGGGCCGGGCTCGGACAGAAAAATGCGTCCCGAACCGCACTCTAGTTAGAACATAGGGGGAGTTTCACTACACTTTTCTGAAAGAAAAGAAAGAAAGAAAAAAGACATGAAAGTGATTGGCCTCATTTGTTCCACAGGCCCTGCAGCAGGCTGTGCTAGGTATTTGTGTATAACAGATGTCTTCAAAAGCTTTTTGAAGCAACACTAACCTTTTTAAAGGCGAGTGCTGGCGCCATCTCGGCTCCATTTAAGGTTCTCAACAGAAACATGGGCCATGAGGAGGCATTCATCCGAAATCCTAGGGGAGAAAATGTAATAACATTAAAACAAAAGTCAGATAAGCTAATTCAGAACACAAAAATTCAAAGTTATTGTTATTGTGTGCTTTCGTGGGTAATTTCCAATGTTCCTATCCTTTTATTTCCTTGACCCAGTGACCACTATTTTGTCATTTTTCAGATTTGTATTAACTCAACCAAAGTCAAATGGAGTGAATTTAAACTTTGGGACATATTTTCGTGTACATCTATTTAGCACATATCTATGTCTGCCACTTTATTATCTTGCCCTTCTAATCATTCAAGCTGTATTACAGCAATATAAACCAAACATTCCTCCCAACCTTCTGTTACCTTCAGGTTCTTTCAAAGAATACAAGTAAATATGATAATAATGATAATTAATGCTTGTCTGGAAACTTTCGCAACATTTTCTACAGCATGGTCCAACAACTATTTTCAGTTCAATTTTGTCTACCATTTCTTCTTTCCTTATTGCACACATTTTATAACTGGCAGTTTAGCAGACAAATGCAAATATACCAAGATTAAGATCTTTCCTTTATTGTCTTGAAATGATTCTAATTGATAACAATGTGCTTCCATCCCATCTCCCCTGATTACTTACCCAGCGGTGGCTGCAGCATGTCTCCATTCTTCTCACAGGTGCCAATAGGCTGGATATCCGAGGAGTCTACCAGTCTCCAGAAGTCATTGCTGTTGTCACTTCCATCCAGACGGAGACGCAGACGAACCCCAGTTAAACCCATCACAGTTGCGATACAAACTGAGGTGGAATTGCGCGGGTCATGGGCTTCAATCTTCATTCCCACCTTGAAGTCGTTGGAGGGCGGGACTCTAGCCTGCACATTTTAGGATAATATAAGTATCATAAGGGATACTGATGCTGTAAGCAATGCTCAAATACACAGCACACAAATCATTATTTAATCAGCCCATTGCTCCAGCCAGGTTTAGACCAACAGGGGTCCTAATCAGGGTGAGGAAACGTGTTCAGTTCAAGTTCAACTTCTGCAAATTCTTACCCAGTTCATTAAAATGTACTTACATTTAAGTCTAACACTAGGTTTATTCACATGACTGGCCCCTGGTAAATATTAAACACCTTAAAAATCAGGAGGACATACCTGACGAAAACAGCCTGGTGGAGCAGGTAAAGAAGACGTTTCTTTTAGATATTCTTCCCAGCTGAAAGCATCTATACAAAAATAAAAAAAAAGTAAATGTTTTGACTGCAACAATAGCTGTTAAATGCAACCTATTAAATATTTTGCTTATAAAAAAGGCGACACAGAATCTAGCAAATGCTTGAGCCGAATGTCACAATATCATTCGCTAACTGAAACCTAAATTTTAAAGACTATTAAGTATTGTGAGCCAAAGTCTAGTCCCTTTCCAAGTCCTTTTGTGGCCCACTATCCTTAACTAGTCAACAGATTCTCTCATAGCTTAGAATACGCACAGAAAATCTCACAATCGTGTTTGATCCTTTCAGAAAGACCGAAAATCTATGACAAAGTTTGTTGTTGTGCCAATGCTAGCAGTATGTAGAGTCTAACAATGTCATGTCATTTAAAAAGTTCACGTAACAGTGAATAACCACTATAGGGCTCTTCTGATAATACAAACGCTTAATATAGCTCTTTTTGTGTTCAACCAAAGTAATAAAATAAAAAATAAATCACAAATAAAAGGCAAACACCATCACAAAATACCAAATAAAAAGTTCACCTTTAGTTGTTGCAGGGCTTGTACCTGATAGTGGAACCATTCTTCCTGGTTTCTCTTTTTTAACATCTTTCTGATCTAAAATGATAAAGATGAAAAACAAAATGTATGCATGTATGCAAATACAGAAGTTGTTTAAACAAATCTTAAAATACAGCTTTAATGGATTTATCTGTGCAATTTCCTCTTCACAAACATTGTGTCATGTCTGGCAGGTCAAGCCCCTATTTCCAACTTTGTCCAACAACTTTTTCACACATTATAATTACCTTATAATAACGTTTCTCATTTGCATACTTTAACACGACTAAGAAATAATATTCTGAAAACTGGTAATAAATAACGATTTCTAAAGTAAGTTAGTGTCAAAACTTGAATAAAATATTGAAATTCTATGCACCCAATTTATGAAATACTGTACTAAATCCTTGAGAAAATCATTTCTTTCGATGGCACAAAAATATCACATTAACAACTCTGAAATGCTTTCAGTAAAATGCAATCATGACACAAATGAAGCTATCACACTATAAATCCCCTACAGTCCAATTGTATACCCACTTAGGTCTTTTTCATTTATTGCGCTTGATTAGAGGGCTCCTCAAGAAAAAAAAAAAAAAAAGCATTCAACTTCATGATCACAGTCTTTATCAAGCATAGTAAAATGATGTCGCCTTGCCTTTTAGCTGAGTTTTTCCCATGGTGACTGATGACCAATGGTGACACTTCTATGGAGACCAGGTCTGCTTCTATGCCGGTGTAGTTGTGTTCTAAAAAATAAGGTGAAAATATTTCAAATGAAATGCAACACACACAAAATAGTTCTAAAGAGATACATTAGTTAATTCATATAAGGCACAGTCAAAATTACAATGTGAATCATTTACAATGCAAAATACAAGGGTTTTGATGTTCAATGCATATTATTTTGGGGGAATTGAGTAGAAATGAGTAATGTTTGTATATGAATAGGTCTATAGGTTGTTAACATACAGTACATACATGCCTATAGGTAGATTAACATGCAGATAATAGCTGGTTGCTTTTTAAAATAGTTCATGTACCATTTTCGTAACCTTATGATGTCAATACTAGGGCCATAACTATTGATTTTTTTCATTATCAATTCATCTCATAGAGAGCTTTAGATGAGGTCTTAAAGTTGCTTGTTTAGTCTGACCAAAACCCAACTAAAGTGAAACTGAATGAATCTATCTACGATTTGAAGCAAAAACAGAAGTAGCACTGAAAATAACCTGCTGCAGGGAACCGCATAGAAAATGAGTGATATGGTCCTGCTGTTAGCAAGGGGAAAACAGACTCTTTTTCGTAAAATAAAATGTATCAGCTAACTTCTTTCATGCACCGAAGTGTGGTATTCCAGTTATGAACACCCCCACCGAGACAGGAAGCCTGTAACAGGGTGGGTTTTTCAGGTTTAACACTAACGACAGGCCTGGGGTGTACTGAGACACTGAATTTAACTTTGTGTAGGGAATGTGTATCAGCATTCCCAAATTCCAGTGAAACACTTATGTTATCTACGAACTTCATGACCCCTAAAGACACTAGCTAGTTCATTAGTGTTACTGAGTTAGTTACGTTAGGTAAGTAAATAAAAACCAGTCGTCCTAGCTACATGTTGAGGTGAAAAATGACGAAAACAGGACTGCGTGTCAAGTGACCCATAACAGTAAACAAAAACACTGCCTAACTCATTAAACTTAACGGTGAAATGAACGACTTTGGACTACTATGAAGCTACGGTTACCTTGAGCCAAATTAAAGTTAACATTATATTTATGGATTTTGTTATTACCTGGCGTTACAATATCGAGCTAACTTAACAGTAGACAATTATTTGCACACGTTCCCATGTTTTTCTCACCTAAGTTACTCTAGCTAGGTAACGTTAACCCTAGCTACCTATCTACGTTAACTGTTAGCTGGCTGGATATATCAACTCAGCCTTCAAATGTTAACTTAGCTGATAACAGCTAGCTAAATGCCGATATAGGTAACGTTAGCGTTATAACGCTAATTTACTTTACATAATAACACTTAAAACAGCTAATCATTTTAAATATTGCATCTTATTTCTCGGGCGCCGTGTATATGATGTGTAACAGTAACGTATAGCTACTGTTCTAGGTAATATGTCTGGGCCCAATGTTGACAACTGGGACTGCTGGATTTGCTAGCTACCACTGCTGGCTAATAACTAGGTTGGGCTAACCTTAGCGTCAGCGTTAACCCTCTGAGAGCAGTTTCTTCCATATTATCAAGGAAAATTACACATAACCAGGGTCGTGTAGCTTTATCTGACATTCTCCCGAAACTCTATATTGTTAAGTATGAAGAAAAAACTTACAAGTGTCGTGTTTTTTTCGAGTGAAGATCCTCACACTTCTCTGTAATCGCCAGCTGCCATTTTTTTCACAAATGTAGTGTATGCTTACACGCATGTAATTTATGCCAAAGATAGTATTGAACGAGGAGCACAGACAAGCGAAAACAGCGACATGGGCTCAGTGTGCATAGCAGTAGGCCAATTGATTCACATGATACTCATTCTTACAGCCAATCGGACAAAGGCTTACTTGTTTTAACCAATCAGCGTCTGTACTTGTACTTGGATTCCAGAAAGCTACACTAGTAATCCATCTTCACGTTCTCTCTTCTCTACAAGGTATTTCCGATGCGTCCCCTTCCGTGGCTCAAAACTGAAAAATTATGTTAATATAGCCACTAAAACTCTGACCACGCAGCCTGTTGTCAAGGCAAAGGCTGCTAATTTAAATAAGTAATGTGAAGGAGAAAATTAAATTAAATAAGTAAACAAATTGTATTGAACAGAATAACATTTTTTACAAGAGAAGATCGCATAATTATCGACATTTCAATTAGTCTATACAATAGAATAATACAACACAGATAATGTGGGTATTAAATACCAAAACTTTTTATTTTAATATTTTATGAATTAGGGTCTAGGGATAATTAGGGTCTAGGGATAATTAGGGTTATGAATTAGGGTCCTCCCCCACCAACAAAAAAAACCCCAATCTAAATTAAAACACAGTGAATTTCTATAAAGGTTTGTGAAAGGGGATTACAGCTCTCAGTTAAAATAACGAGAGTACGTCATCACATTAGCCATATGACTCATAGTAAACTCGTCTTTTCCCCGCCTCCAAATTTATTATATCACTAGTCTCCAGTCCCAATATTCAAGCGGGTTCAGCACTCGTGGAAACTCCCTAGCCGACAGCGCTATGCATTTAATAGAAGTGAATAAGAAAACGCGGCACTAAGCGTTGTGTTTTATTATTATTATTAATAGTGATTGCGAATACGAATACGTTATGTAGCTCTCTTTTATGGTTTCAGTCAGACTTCATCCAAATACTTTGTAAGACAGTGGTGAATAGACTATATTTATTCAAGTAGCTACTTATTGCGAATTTAAGGTACTTTTAGTCCAACACAATTCAGAAGGGAAATATTGTAGTTTTTACTTCACTATTTGCCAGAGAGCTTACTTACTTTTCAAATTAAGATTCTGATCATCTGATTATCTCATCAAAATGTGTCATTTTCATAACACTATGTAAAATAATTAAACAATATCTCCACCTGACCAACTAAAAAAGTAAAATGATAGTGATGCATTAGTCGTAATAATTCAATAATTTAATATATCATTTGATATATTGACTGGGGGCATGTTCCTGCATTTTGTACTTTTGCTTTTGATACTTTAAATACATTTAGCTTATTATAATTCATTGCTTTTAATTAACATTTTGAGTGCAGTACTTTTATTTGAAATGGAGATTTTGTTTTATATTATTGTATTGCTATTTTTGACTTAAAGGTCCCATGACATGGTGCTCTTTGGAGGCTTTTATATAGACCTTAGTGGTCCCCTAATACTGTATCTGAAGTCTCTTTTATATAGACCTTAGTGGTCCCCTAATACTGTATCTGAAGTCTCTTTTATATAGACCTTAGTGGTCCCCTAATACTGTATCTGAAGTCTCTTTTATATAGACCTTAGTGGTCCCCTAATACTGTATCTGAAGTCTCTTTTATATAGGCCTTAGTGGTCCCCTAATACTGTATCTGAAGTCTCTTTTATATAGACCTTAGTGGTCCCCTAATACTGTATCTGAAGTCTCTTTTATATAGGCCTTAGTGGTCCCATAATACTGTATCTGAAGTCTCTTTTAGATAGACCTTAGTGGTCCCCTAAAACTGTACCTGAAGTCTCTTTTATATAGACCTTAGTGGTCCCCTAATACTGTATCTGAAGTCTCTTTTATATAGACCTTAGTGGTCCCCTAATACTGTATCTGAAGTCTCTTTTATATAGGCCTTAGTGGTCCCCTAATACTGTATCTGAAGTCTCTTTTATATAGACCTTAGTGGTCCCCTAATACTGTATCTGAAGTCTCTTTTATAAAGACCTTAGTGGTCCCCTAATACTGTATCTGAAGTCTCTTTCCCGAAATTCAGCCTTGGTGCAGAATTACAGCCACTAGAGCCAGTCCTACAATGAGCTTTCCTTAGGATGTACCATTTCTGTGTCTGTAGCTATTGAGGAGGAGAGGGGGGGGGCAAGGTGGAGGGTGTGGGTGTGGCCTTGACCAACTGCCACTTTTCTCGTTTGAAAGCCATGATGTCTCTCTCTCATGGGTGGGCCAAATTATCTGGGGGGGCAAAGCAGAGAAAGGGGAGGTATCCTTGCTCCTTATGACCTCATAAGGAGAAGATTCCTGATTGGTCCATCTGAGCTTTCATTTCCTCAAAGGCAGAGCAGGATACCCAGGGCTCAGTTTACACCTATCACCATTTCTAGCCACTGGGGCACCATAGGCAGGCTGGGGGAACGCATATTAATGTTAAAAAACCTCATAAAGTGAAATTTTCATGCCATGGGACCTTTAAGTAAAGGATGTGAATACTTCCTCCAACGTGCCGAGGTTGGAGTTGTTCATCAGTGCACTGTGTATTCCTTCATTTATTCTCCAGTAGGTTACAGGAAGCCAGCTGTTGTAGCTGCCTCGCACAATGGTATATACATTTATTTAGGAATACCAGTGATTTAAAAAAATATATCATATTTCAGAATTTAGGCTGAGTGATATAGAAATGAATGATATGGAATACATTAATTAGCTGAGCAGACAATTTGGCATTCAAGCTATGTTTTGGATATACAGAAAGCTGTTGAAAAATGTAGATTTCTTTTTTATAAAAATGTATTTATTGAATTTTAACAGTTTACAAAAATACATGTTCATACATTTAACAAAGCATATAACAGTCAAACTATAAAATAATCCACTCACCCCACCCCAAAGGAAAAATAAATAGTTAAAAAAAACTGGGTTACGACATTATATAATCATACACAGCTTAGCATCACATGGTTAAGGAGGTATCGACAGTTAGGGACATATCGCCTTCAAGTTTCCAGAGTTTCCCCGACTTCACAGTTCTCCAAGAATGCAAGAAAGGGATTCCAGATCTCTTTGAATTCGGCTGATTTCTTTTTCATTGTGTATGTTAACTTTTCAAGGATAAGGCGTGCTGATAGTTCTTTCAGCCAGCGTCCAACAGAAGGGTTCTTGACATCTTTCCAACAGAGAGAAATCAAGCGTCTAGCTTGTATTAAACATAAGTCTGTAATTGCCCTCTCTTTGCTGTTTAACATACAGTCCTTTGGATACAAATTAAGAATGCAAAGTGCAGGATTGTCAGGCACTGGATTTAAGGTCATCTTAGAAATATATTTTATAACTTCATTCCAGAACTTTCGTATCTCAGGGCAGTCCCACATACAATGAAATAAGGTGCCCTTTTCGACATTACATTTAACACAGATATCAGGAATATTTGGATTCATCTTATTCAGTCTTTCCGGAGTAACAGAAGATCTCATAATCCAATTATATTGAATCAGTTTGAGATGGGTATTTATTGTTAGGAGTTGTGCTCTAGAGCACACCTCTCTCCAGTCCTCCTCTGAGATATCTGTTTGGAAGTCATTTATCCATTGAGTTTTCTTATGCTCAGTAGAGTCTTTATTGTTTTTCACCAGAATGTTATAGAGTAAGGCTATCTGACCCTTGCCAGTACAATTATTCACTGCTAGGTCTTTTAACATGGACAAGTGGGGTTGTATATAGGAATGTGTCTGTGCATAAAGGAAATTTTTTTTTATTTATATTTCTAATATACAAACCATGGGACCATGATTGTATTCATGCATGAGATAGCAACTTAGTTGAGAAAAAAAGCTTTGACCTAACCAAGCTTCTTCTGGCTTTCTTATGATGGATGTCCTGCATGCAGGTTGAGGTATGATGGAAGTGTCACCTGTTTCAGGTGTTTCTCATGTGGAAATTGATCAAAATCCTCACCATTGCTTTGTAATAAGACTGTAACATCTTCCCAGAGAGTATTTACTCTACCCCATGCTGACACACTAATGAATGTATGAACGGCAACGACTTCTCTGGGATACTTTATCTCATTCATTATCATTGTGTGAAGACATATCATTAAGGTAATGGCTCTATGATGATTGTGATCAGAGTTATTATTGTGTTAATAATATTACGATTGCTAAAAAGTGCGATGTTACATTTAGCAACACATGCCTGTATATATAAGCAATCGAGAGACACTTAATTCAATACAGAAATAAGCTTCAGTACCATTTTGGGGGTCAACTACACATCACAGACTATTTAGATAAACAAGGTTTTAGGTTGATCCTGTGGGTGGCAGCATGGTTTCATGTTTCTTGTGTAACAAGCTGTATAGATCCTACAGATTTGTCAACAGCTCAGATTCGTTAGGGTCATGGATAAAGACACACACACACACACACACACACACACACACACACACACACACACACACACACACACACACACACACACACACACACACACACACAAGCAGTTTTCTTTTTGCTTTGTTCTCCTCAAAATGTATCCAACGTGTGGTATAGGCCATAGCTTTTCATTTTTCTATCAATGTTGATTGGGAAAACATATGTTCACTATTCCCCCGAAAACATATACTATAATCACAGCCCTTTTGGCATTTAATTCGCTGAACTTTGGTGTAATTTGTGTGCCTAAAAGAAGAAAGAAGAAACAGAAAACACTTTATAGCCTATTTATGCACGTTTTCCTCAGAGAGAGTGCAAATCGCAATGTTTGCCCTAAAGAAGAGTAAGAAAATGACATAAAACCATAAACTCCTCACCCATAAACCTAAAGGCAGTGGTGAGGTGTACAACTTTTACATTTTGCGATCTGTTTATGAATTGTGTTGCTTTAAATCGTCCTTATAATGCTACATGTACTGTTATGTCATTTACATAGATGATGTTATCATACCGAAAGCAGAGTGTGATCTTGTCAATTATGTAATTGTGAAAATTAGAACAATAATATCCCACCTCATACGAAACACCCTCAGACCGCAACACAGTTTTCTCCCCCTTGTTGCCGTTTTGCTCTCTGATTGGTCCAAATGAAGGGGGCGTTGGAATAAACAAGTGTTTAAACCGTTTTCATTGGTCGTTGTCACGCCACTCAAACTGTTGCCTGGTGATTTGCTTGCAGCTTGTCAACCGCACGATCTAGTTACTGTAGCCGCCTGCTGCAATGAAAATATCTCCGTTGGTGGGTGGATATATGGGCCCAATTCCATCATTTTTTCCCAAACAGTGACTGAGTGAGTAGTTTATTTGATCTTATATAGATACGAATTGTAAGCTTCAAGTATAAAGGTATTATCTTCAGTGCAAGCTCACGAGAAAGGCATCGTTACCAAGCTTGAGGTTTGTTTTGCAGCTAATTTGCGGTTTTATATGTTTTGTGAATCAGGCAGAGCACCAAAGGCAAAACAACCTAACGTTAACGTTAGCTTATTTATCACCAAACTAAGCAGAGTCCGGGCTAGAAAGCTGTCAGTGTGACAGAATAGTACTAAGTTGGCTTGAGTGGAGCCAAATGTTTGACTTGTTGGATTTATTGCTGCTAAATCTGCATTAAAAATGTTGGAGCTACATTTATTCTGTGGGCAGTCTTAGCTAACACACACACACACACACACACACACACACACACACACACACACACACACACACACACACACACACACACACACTTGGACGTACGGTACAGCCGAGCCAGAGTCCCTGTTAAAAACAATCATTTGACAGCCACATTGTGCCTTGCTATGTGTGTTTGCTCCTGCTGTTAAGGATGTGAGAGATTTATAACGAAAAGCAACAGGACAAGCTTATGACAGATATTTACATATACAGGAATTATTAATAATGCAACAATTTACCATAGGCTAAATGTAAATGTTTGCTGTTCTAATTGTGTGTACTTCCGAAAAATGTGATGTCCAATTACCTCAAATAGCAGTGATGTTGTAAGCTGGATGCCTTGTTTTTTCTTTGCAAAATGATTAACCCCTATGTTTAATTTGAATAATCATAAACCCAAATCAGATATAGATAATAGTATGATAATAATAGTTATAATAGTGCATCGATCATATGAGGAGGTTTAAAGGTTCTGTATTCTGAATTCCACAGACTCAGTCCATTACCACGCATGAGTCATTCTGTTGATGGAGACAAAATATATGATCCACAGCAATGCCCAGTGCATTCCTGATCATATTAGTCCTCTAGGTCTGGGCCTGGAGAGTCGTTGGCTAAAATCTGCTCTGGAAAACAATAGGCTGCATGCCACTGCGTGTAGGTTGTGAAATGAGGAGAAGGACAAAGCACAGTCATTTAAAACTGCCGCAGGCATTTTCTCTGTAGCCATTATAGTGTTTATGTTTAGTCTTGTATCTTCCTCCTTTAAGTTTACCTACAGTTGCTATCGGTTTACTTGTGCTGGTGTTCCGGCTGAGTAAGATAAGGGAGTAATAGACCACACAGCGGCGTTTAGTCTTCTGGGAGACAGAGTTTATTTTGGTGCTGGGGTTTTGCATACTGATGAGCAGCTCCTGTGCCCACAGCGCCGTAGAAGACTGGCAGTGTGAGTAGGCTAAGCAAGTCCTTGAGCTTTCCAGCAAGGAGAAGATGAATTGGAGAAAGTGGTATCTAGAGTCTTATCTGATTTAATAAGAGTAAAGAGCGTGTGGACACCAGAGGAGATGCTTTGATCACATTAGGAGATTGTGTGGTACTGATTCAACCCTCCGAAAAAAAGGTAGGAATACAGCGAGGAACTTTGGAGCTTTAATAATGGTATATTTTTCCATTATTTTCATAAGGTATAGCAAATGATGTATGTATAAGGCATGAAAAATGACACCTTACTATTTACTTAATTTATATCAAAGGGGCACTCCACTGATTTTACACATAAAGGTCAGTTTACTCATCATTCAGTGAGAGTACTCAGCCTGTGAAAACAGTTGTATAATGTCTTCTGTGACTGACAAGATAACCCTGATGACATCATTGGGGTTATCTCGGGGTTATCATGAGTTTGGCTTGAGACTTCAAATATTTTACATAAAACCTGTGTTATATAGACCCAATAATAACTTCCAGGTAGAAAACTCCTGCTTCAGCTCTGAGAAAATTAGGAACAACTGGATATACTCTCATCTCATTCATCTAAAATGCATGTTTGATGCTTTCATACGCCAACTCTAAACGTAAGGTTGGAGACCTAATTTACCTGTTGGACCACAGACTAAAGAAAATGACATCACCTGAACTAGCTGTTGCTGTTCTTGACACTAGATTTGGTTTATCAAAGACGCTAGCAAAGCAACACAGGACAGACAAAAACCCACAGCAGAAACATAAAAAAGGTCAGACCACCATGTTATATATCTTTAAATGTTACAATTTCGGCTGAAAAGGACAACACAAGTAAACAAGTTTGTCGATTTCACATTTCTCCGCAACTCAAATCACCTTCCAGTTGTCTACACGGCGATTGGGTCTATACTCAGTGGAATGAAGTTTGACAGATGAGGGCATTTAACAGGCAGGGGAGGTGTGATTAAAGATGCTTTCGAATTTCATTCTGGGATCCAGTGTTTTTGAAGCATGACCCATACCAGGGGCTTAAAGTCAGGATATTTCAGCCTTTGGCAAGTCGCCAAGTAAATGGAAGTGCAATACTGAATAACTGGAGTGCCCCTTTAACTCAAGGAGGTTGAGCTGAGTGTCAGTTTTGTGTCATTGAAGCACAACTGGTCTCCTCCACAAAACAAGCTTGAAAAAGTCCCTTTCTGGAGATTTTTTGTAGCCTGGTTGACACCAGACCCTTCTCAGTTGTAACTGAGAAGGGTCTGGGGAAGGCTCATTCACAGCCCATTTCCAAAGGGGCGTCACCAACGGACGCCGCTCAAATGCCTCTGGGCGCAATTGGATAGTCCTTCAACCAATCAGACCAATGATCTGGGTGACGTAGTAGCGACGGCGATATCAACGGGTTGCTGCGCTTCAGTGGCCGTCATGTTGAATGTAAACAAAAAGCTGCTCGCCGTCGCTGCGCTATCGTCATCGTGTAAAGCCCGCCTCAACGGCTGTGATTGGTGTAAAGCCCGCCTCAACGGTTGTGATTGGTGCCTCGATTTGGAAAAATTGGAAACTTAAATGGCTTAAATGGGCTCTTGGCCAGACTGACTTGCAGTGCAAATCTCAAATTTGCCGGAAGTTCATCAGGGTTTTCCCAGGCTAGATTTTTTGAGGAATGTTTTCGAAATGTATAAACAATCACTTTGACATATTGTGAATTCATTTCACAACAAATTTCACACGTGGTTTTGGCAGTTAACCAATGCACTTGTAAAGGTAGCTAAGGAATATGTGTAAAGAAACAGTATGTGCATATATACTATGTGTGTAATTTGGTACGTTTTTGTGCATGTATTAGCAAGCCACAGAAGGAGGCATGTAGCGGATATTATGGCTCACAGCCGGCTTACGCCCCTCGGGAGCCAACAGCTGGCCACCTCATGCCATCCTGTAGCCGGACCCCCTCTGCCTGAGCTCCACGCACCTCGCGCAACATACCTTTTGACTTCATGAAGATCCCTGACACCGGTGATGTAATGAATAAATTTGAAGTCCTTGGGATTGTGGGTGAAGGTAAGAGTTCTCATTCTGATGCCACTGGAAAATGTAACAAGGTGAAATATCAAAGCATATCCTGTCAATTTTTATTCTGCGTGTGACTACTGGTCCAGTCCAGTCTTCAGCCACAGCTTTTATTTTTTTGTGATTAACAATTTTTATTTTTTTAACCACATACAAAACATACAATTCACAACATGAAGACAAATATCAAGAAAAGATGACACAGTACAATGTTCAAGACCATTCAACAAAATAGTAATAAAATAGACAATAAACCAAATAAACATACTGTATGTATAAATGACAACACCATAAGCCCATCATACAAAGCTTCTAAGGATCCCTCCAGAGAGCTCAGCTACTTTCCCCATTTTCTAGTCTAGACATCCAATCTGGCAAACCATTGATATGATATTTTTTCAAACGTCGCCACCCTAGCCATATCTCACAAGCCCACTCCTGGATAGACGGCAGCCCTTCATTCCTCCATCCTCTTAAAAGAATCTGTCTGGCTATCATTAAACTAGTCTGGACCCAGCTTCTTATGTGTTTATCCATCCCACTTAGGATGGACCCATCTCCCAGAACCAATAATCTTAGGCTGAATGGAACCTGGTCCCTGCAATCTGACATACTGTAGGTTATCATGTATCCTGGTCCTCCTGTAATGTAATTCCTGGACCTTATCACAGGACCATAGGGCATGATGAAATTGACCATCCTCTGTCTTACATTTCCAACTATTTGGTGTTTCTCTCAGACCAATTCTAAACCATCTGGAGGGAGTCCAAAAAAGCACGATGCATAATCTTGAACTGAATGAGACGCACCCTCGCATCCCGTGACATAGTTTTAACAGCCACAGCTTTTCATGTGAGGTGGTACACTTACACATTTGTTGTAGGGCTTTTCACTGAGCAAATCATTTGATTATTTTTTATTCAATTTGCCTGCAGAACAAAGCTGTTAAAAGCCCGATCTGTTGTTCATGATTGTACAACTCAATAAGGTCGAGGACAATTGTTTTTTTAGGAAGAATTTTAACATGGAAACATTGAAGCTGAATTGAAGGTACTGTGACCTGAATTCATACTGAACTGAAGAGGTGGATTGTGGGATTCTGTTTTATTGTTGTAAATATCAATGACACAGGGTGATTTGATAGTTCAATTCCCCCCCCCAAAAATGCTTCTCATGACTTTTCTTTTTCCTCAAGCCACTTGGTTGATATAAAGTGGCAGAGGCCCTGAGGTAACGCCACCCACTTGTCCCAGTTTTTACTCCCCTACTCTCACATCCTAGAAGTTTTATAATGTGTGTATAATGTGACGCTAGAAGACACAGGGACACTTTGAGCTGGATTTTGAAGGCTGACTGCCTGTCCAAAGATGAATCTGTCTGGAATGTAGTCAGCACTTTCAGTGCCAGATTAAACTGTAAAGTTGTAGAAGTTTTTCCATCCAGCTCTACTTACTGCCATTGCACTCACGGCGCAGTGCGCTCCACTTGATCCAGCATCATAGATTTGTCCTCACTGATCTTTAGGTCAGTCAATTTTGTTAATCATTTAGGACTGAGTGCAGCATGTAGGCTCACACCAGTAATTGAAATACACAGAATCTGCAATTATATCCAGTTGCTTATCTACAGGGGGAAACCAATGGGATGAATAATTATGGTGGTTTTGCTTTTTGTAGCACATAATCTACAAATTATATTATTTTTGTTTCATGTTATATCATCATCTCAAAGGACAGTTTTGAAAACAATTCCTTTTCTGGTCAGCATAAGCTGACAAATAGCATATATATTTGAGGCTGTCCAGTTTGCTTTTAGGTTTCCTTTTTCTGTTAAGTTAGCTCATGAATGGAATATTTTTCAGCAGCCAGTTCTCGATTTTCCTATGATATAGACTCCCTGAACTAGGCAGCATTTTCAAACAGTCCATGCTGTTTTCTCTCAATTTTAGTCTTTTAGGTATCAGCTTTGTTAGAAAGAATGTAAGTCTATTAGAGCAGCCTCCTGAAGAGAGTAGATGACTTCTTGTAGCACTGATGTGCTTGTAAAAGAGCACGGAGCAGTTCGTCATAAGCCTGCTCTGTCCAAGAATTCCTCATGAACCCTCAGGGTGTGTGTGTGTGTGTGTGTGTGTGTGTTGTGTGTGTGTGTGTGTGTGTGTGTGTGTGTGTGTGTGTGTGTGTGTGTGTGTGTGTGTGTGTGTGTGTGTGTGTGTGTGTGTGTGTGTGTGTGTGTGTGTGTGTGTGTGCCAGGGTCGATAACATCAGAACTACAGTAGCTTGCCAACACTTGTGTCCTACTTTCTGAGCCACCTGTCTTTTTTATAGTGGGGGATGTTTTCATTCCAATTTCAAATTCATGTGAACATATGAGAACCATTATCAAAAAAAACAAAAAAAATAGGATTTCAAATGATTGTCACTTTGTAGTGATATGCTGTAATAAAAAGGTTCTGTAGGCTCTAGACTTGTTAGCATTGTTGACCAACTCAAACTTTCTAAATCGAGCTAGTGTTTGTTTATTAATGACTTTACGTCATGCTGGAATTGTTAATCACAAATCAACATTTTAATTTGTTTTTATTATCTCATGTGGGTCTGCTTGAAAGGAAAAAGTATTGTTTGGAATAGATGAATACTTTGAATATTCATGAAAAGACGAGCTGTGGTGGAATCTCAGTTAAACATGCGGTTTGCATCTTTTTTAGGTGCCTATGGTGTTGTTTTGAAGTGCAGACACAAGGTAAGATCTTACCGATTTCCATATAATCATCGTGTTACTTATTGGTCCAATCATCAATTGTTTTTCAAAACCTTTTTCTTGTTATATTATGTATTTCATGTAATACATTTTCCACATGAAAACCGTGTTATACCAGAAAGTCAACAAAGGTTTTACAAGGATAAGTCTGGTGATGTTCTGTTTTTCTTATTCAGATACCTTGAAAAGACCAAAACTCACAGTGTGTATGTAGCCTGAAATAGCTTTTTTTTCTCTTTGCCCCAGCCCTCAATCTTTTAAAAACACATCGGTGAGCCACACCATTACACTTGGTGAGATGTTTTTTTCATTAATATGAAACATAGGCATGAGTCAACCCCACATACACCGTCTTGGTGCAGTGAATACTCACTAGAGCACCAAATATGTATTAATCCACAGCTGAAAATAGTCCCCAACAAAAGCCCTATTTACTCCTATTTGAGTAACATTTGGTAACAACTACAATGCCCAGATGTTTATGTAGCCTTTTAGTTAATTAAAGTATATATTCATGACCCATTTTGGAAGATTTACATCTTCAGTTGGAACCAGTGAGAACCAGAAACAGGCTGGGGAAGTCTGAGTCAGGCAAAGCCATTGTTGGTTTTGGTCTTTTATGGGATTTGTTGACAATAACAAATATATAGACTATCACCAGCCTTATTCTTGTCCTGTGTGTTTATTTCAAAAAGGCTCGTTGACATTAGGTTTATGCCTGTTGGAGGTAATGAAAGGTCTGCCTAGGCCAGAGAGTTTGTCGGAAGCTAGTGGTCTTCATGCACCTGGTCACATCACTTTAGTTTATTGGTCTTGTGTAGAATTACTGTGATGCCTTAAGTGGCTCCCATGGATTGCTGGATAATTAGCTATGGTCCTTTTGTCTCTGCTCGGCTTCATCAGTGAGAAAGATCTGCTTTAGCACATTTGTCAACTTAAATTCTTCCACTACTCTGCCACTTCATTTGTTTTCATTCATGTAAAAGGGACTCGGAATGGTTGTCCTGAAGCTGCTAATTTTTTAGCAAAAGAAACAGGAAACCAAAACAACAACAACAAACAGCAGGACTGTGAAAAGTTGACGACCCGCATTGCAGTAATAGCCCTGTCGTCTCAGTCCATTTAAAGAAGAGGCTGTGCCAGGAAATGACAGCAATCTAGCATGAATAAGAGAGACAAACTAACTCCTACTGACAGAGATTTGCTGAAAAAAAAAAAACACTTTCAGAGCCTTCCTCATCAAGATCCTTGATGTTTTTCTTGTTCTGCAATTGCAGCGCATCTGCCTTCATTGCAGTGTTTATTACAGTAATGACCTTACTCAGTGTATCCATTAGCCAGGTTTCTAATCTAACAGTAGTGTCTCTGTGTGTGCTTATGTGTTGCTGATGCGTTCAAATGTGTGTCTATGAACTTTTACCTGTATATACTGTGTATGATACTTGTTATGTTTTTCTCATGCCAGTTGTCATAATCTGGAATAGTGGTTGTGTCATTTTACTTGTCTATGCCTATGTATTTCTTGTTTTATGTGTATGTGTTGTTTTAAGCCATCGACCTGCTAGGGACTGCAGATGAAAATTAGCCTGTATGGCTAAATCTGGAACATTTACATGTTGGACTCTGTACTCATGTTGATTAATGTGCGTTGTCCCTTTTTAAAATAAAGAAATCTGTAGCCGGGTTAGCTCAGTTGGTAGAGCAGGCGCACATATATATATATATATATAGAGCTGTATGCCTCAACGCAGAAGGTCCAGGGTCCAGTCCGACCTGAGACGATTTCCTGCATGTCATCCCCCTCTCTCTCCCCTTTCATATCTTTCTGTTCTTTCCATTAAAAAAGAAAGAAATCTAAAAATATAGAAATCTAAATCTAATTAGAACATGTTTGCTCAAGTATGAGAACTGTAAAAGACAACCGCATCAGTCCTGATGTTGAGCCAGCACTCAGAAGTGAGGAAAAGGAGAAAGGCCTTGCTGTAAGACCGGAATCACAGCCTATAATTACTGGGCTTTATAATTCAAATTGATCCCAGGCATAGGCAGCTGCAAATGCCAATGTGTTGGTTTTATACAACAAAACTCGCACCAATAGACCTCACTCAGGTCCGCACAACAGACGCAACAGTTGCCTAGTCTGTAACACTCTCTTTATTTGTGCGAAAATACATCATCATCATCACCATAATCGCAAATATTTATCACACTTGTGTCTGAACAGATAGCATTGATCAGAACAGATAGCATTAAAGCCAGACTGATATGTCAGCTGTTCTGGTTTACATTGGAGGATAAAATAATTGATAGTGGCTGATATTAATCTGTTTTCAACACATTTGGATTTTGGAATCGGACTCAATAATCCTGTTTTGACCTAAGGCTCTGGTTTGAATACAGTTTTATTACAGAATGAACCCCATAGTCTTTACATTTCCATAGTGTAGCAACCTTTAGTATCAAAAGAGCCATTTTGAGCCATTAAAACATCTGTCTGGAGCTGCAATTGTTTTTGGTCTTATATTATAACACAGCAGCACAGTCTATGAAGTCTAAATGAGCATATCCACATTACTAATAGGTCTAAATGAGCATTCATTAATATGGTTTGATATTAGTCGTTTGACCATTTGATCAATTTGTAAAAAGTACATTTGCTCTGTTCTGTTTTCTGCAGCAGTTCTGAAATTGTTCGCTCATCCCCAGCCGGATACTTTTCAGCAAATGCAGTGTATTTGTTGTTGAAAATAAAGTTTACAGGAGAAGGCGCTGGGCCGTAGCCTACGAAGGCTATGACGCACATTTAAGTTGACTGAAATGTTATGTAGTCAAAATGGAGAATGTACAAATAACTTCAGGCTTACAACAGTATATATTAAATAAAATAAACACTAAGATGTTTAAAAATAACCGTTATTCATTTTCATATAACTTTCTGTGAAAGCCACAGGGAGCCGCTGGAGAGGAGTTAAATTTTGCATTTCATCATTTAGTCTTATGAACCCTGTTTTCAGTGAGTGCTCTGATAAAACCACTGTGCGCTCTGTCGAGCTCTAAACAGCAGCTAGCTGGTGAACAACGTGCATCATTTAACAGCTGAAGAGACAGATATTTTTAGGATTTACATGAAAGCGCATGAAACATGGCATGTAACGGGTCAACGATAACCTTTCTTGATCTCAGAAGATTGGTGGTTGACTGGGTTACTGGCTGCAACGTAGTACCATGTACTGCAGTTTAAAAACAAAACACTTAAAGAGATTATTTCCTAGCTGTGCTTTCATCACGTGATTTGACATTGGTTTATAAAGCTAATTTCGACTTAATTTGCTCATTACACTTTCATTATTTCTCTGGCATTTAACCAAGGAACAACAATCTAGAAGTATGACATTGGGCTTTCTGTGGGCCTCGGGTGTGTTGGAAATACCATAATATATGCAGGTTGTTTTTAACTTTATTTTGAAGTTTTAGGGTAAAGCACATACACTTTAAAGAAACAGAATAGATCAGATAGGTCACTGAGGGTAATAAAGTACAACAAAAATGAAAAAAACACCAACTCAATATCGAGAGTTAAACCATTAAGGTTTACTTTTAAATTATTCCTGAAAGAGTAAAGTGACCAACCAAGATTGCCCCTGCAGGACAGCACAAAACAGATAAAATCCGAAATTATTCCCGTCCATCCAGTCCACATAGAAAACCAAGATGATTCATTCTTTATGGCAAGTATCCGGGGAACATGCCTGGAAGTCCAGTGTAAACCCAAACAGACCAGTCACAGATGAAACTGGGGGAATGGAGCTCCCAATACAACATACTGTATTCCATGTGATAATGCTAGTAAACCACATTTAGTCATATACTGTACCTAATATATGCTGTTTTGATAGAATAGCTGTTGGGAACTACATTGCTTGACGTGTGAAAGCACAGGCTGAATTAAATGAGTTTTCTGGCTGCAGATCAATTTGGACCAGTGCCATCTGGAAAATATTGTATTTTTAGTGTGAATGAACAGACATGTTTTTTCAAGGGCTAACTCGCAGATCTATACTGCATAATGATGTGTGCATACACACACAGACGTGGGCACACAGAGAAACGCACACACAGACACTTACAAAGCAGAATAACACGTACGCTTTCCAAGGGTTTGATGGTGCTGTGAGTATGGGCAGGGAACTGCACTGGCCAGAGAAAATGGCTGTATTTGTGTAACAACTGCCGCTGAGTTGCAGCTGCTTGTGCTTACACAGCATACTTATTTCACCAGTGACACGCCCCTCAAATTTGGTTTATACAGTGCGTGTATTTAACAGGAATAATTAGATCCGAGAAAGATCTGGGGACAAATATAGAAAGGTTGGAAATACATATATGCATTCATCAATTTCCACATACTAATCTGAATCTATTTAAGAGGCTGCTGGATGTGCCTACCCCCACATATGCTTCACAACATCTGAACACAGCTTTAAGAGTCAGCTGGGCTTAGTGGGACATACGGATCAAGGTTTTTGATGACATTATTTGGAGATTTTAGGTGTAATCTGTTCATTGTCAATGTAGTTCCTATATGGTCTTATAAGATGAGTGCATGTAGATGATGCACTTACAAGCCCAACTATTTTTTTTAGCAAGAGTATTCTTTGACAATACAATACTTGGATGTGAATAAGGCTTTCTTGCCAATGACATCATAGTGGCACTGGCATGGCAATGGCATTTATGAGGATTGCATGTTGAAAAGAAATGTATTTGAGATCTCTTTATGGCAGGTCGTTAATGATGATTTGCTTTTAGAAGCCAGAGCGTTTTTAAGGAGCGAGTTTAAGGATCCCATATTATGCTCATTTTAAGGTTCATACTTGTATTTTGGGTTTCTACCATAACATCTTTGCATGCTTTAATGTTCAAAAAACACATTGTTTACCTCATACTGTCTGTCTGAATATACCTGTATTCCCCCTCTGTCTGAAATGCTCCCTTCAGGGCCTGTCTCTTTAAGCCCCTCTCCACAAAAAAGGAAATTGAGCGTTTTGATAAAGTATTTATATAGCACCTTGACGTGCTTTATCAAAAAAGACATGGAAATCTCACTTTTGCGATATGGGACCTTTGGTAAGTGTCCAAATACAGACTAAACGAATGTAATCAAGAAGTAGATCTTAGATATCATGCGTGATGTTGCAGCCCTGTGTTAAAATCCAGTTCTTGTTGTTACCTGGTAAAGGGACACAGATTTTGTGATTTTCCAGCTAACTAATGTTTGTCAGCTCTGTCTTACTCAGTCTCGTGCAATCAAACTTTGCCAGAGCTTTTTGATAACGAGAGCACCCAGACTAAAACTGCAACATGCTACAATGACAAAAATCGTTGAGCACACTGGGACACAGACAAGCTTTTGTCTTGTAGTTCTGGCTCATCTTTTATTAATTTCCTGTCCACGTAAATGGATCACCAAAAGAACATGTTTGGGTTTTCTAATTCTTTTTTTCTACCCACTCTTGAATGGGAATACAGCGTTTTATTGTAGTGTGATGAGAGATAATTAGGGTTAAATTAAATGCTGCAGCTACGTATGCACCTTTTGCCAGCTGAGCCACATGGATGCTCCAGGTCTTTTTCTCTTGTCTGTTGGTGCTTGATAAAACCCTATGAATTATGCTAATTTGTTGTTAACTAATTACTGTAAGAGGCTTTTGAGACTTATCTTCCTCATACTCGTGGAGCCTCAGTGAGGATATTGGTAAAGTCAATATGCAACTGTTTTTAAAATATAAAGCTAAAACAGTGCTCACAAATTCAAATCCATTGACTTTTAGCCACGCTAGGGGAGCGACTCTAGGCATGGCAATGCTGGTCTGTTGATCGGTCCATCACTTTAATCCGAACTGAAATAGCTCAACAATTGTCGGATGGACTGCCATGAAATTTGGTACACACATTCATGTCCCTCTTAGGATTAGATGTATACACTTTGTTCATGCCTTGACTGTCCATACAGCGCCAGCGTCAGGTCAAAATTTCAGTGTGTCCAATACTTTGGTCTTTGCTAACACTGATGATTTGTACAAACTTTTTTTATTTCAGTGGAATCTTACAGAGCACTCTTTCTTTGGTCACTAATAGTGCTGGTGTTTTTCATTCAGAAAATTCTAAATCATCTATGTCGCTGTTATGCTGTAAGCTGTAGGCGACGTGGTGCTAGCGTTTCCTTTGTGGAGTCATTGTGTTGACGAAACTGGGAATATCAGCACTGAGAGTGGTGCTTGCTCCAGTATGCTCTCGAGTTCATTGACGTGTTAAAAGGCATGTTTACCCATGGTAGATGACAGAGCAAGCTAACCTACAGTACATATGGCTAACCAGCGAAAGGTTTGCACACTAAAACTGGAAATGTCTGCACAGGTTCTTCACATGTTATAGTAATAGAGCAAATTGAAAGGAAACAGAGTATTATGACATAAAAGAGTATTGTATATACACGTTGTCTGAGCAGGAGTTTGTGTTTTATGAGTTTTGTGTCACAGAGCTAAACTTAGCTGAACCTTGATGATATGATATTTTATCATCTTGCCTCTTTGCTTTACACAGCAGCAAAATTCTACTGAAATGTTACCGTAGAACTCATTGAAATAGTAATTAAAAAAAACCCACTGGAAGTGGTAAATTTAGATTTACTTGAACGTGTGGCACACTATCACTAGTTTAACCAGTAGACTAGTGTTCTAAATCCTCCCACCACACTCTGGGACCTGTGGATTTACAAATGAAATACTTTGTTCCTAAATTGAAACTTTCCTCTGAAGTATGTCAAATACAAAGGCTTCTCTCTAGCAGCTAATCTAAATCCTGGATAAGTCATGCACATGGCCATCGGCAGTTGTTTAGCCTGCGGCATTATGGGAAATGTGAGTGAGAGGGTAAACATAGCTGTGGTGGGTATTTATTTAAGCGTGGAACACCTCTTAGGAATGCTCACTACACACAGCGTCACCCTCAAAGTGCTTATCATCCCATGAACTGGTTTCCCCAGCCACTCTGACTCCAGAGTGGTAAAACATTGACAGCATCAGGGCTCCGTCTCCTCAGTCGTGCCCTTAAATGATTCAGTTTGGAAGATTTGAAGTATTTAATGAATATGTTTTCATCAATCGTAAGAGATTTATAAAATTTAGCTTCTTTATGAAAAGCCCTGGCCCTGGCTGCGGAGGTGGTCTGGCTACATAATGATTGGATATCAGCCGGAGTCAGACAAGTATAAGTGAAATTGGTCTACAAGTGTAAGTAGTTTGCATCATTGAAAAAGTATATGCCCACACAGAAGAAAAGTAACAGATTGATATGTCTCCAGGATAACATGAAAGGACAATTTTTGCCCTTCTAATCACAAATAAAATCAGTGTTTCATATTAGTATGTGATGACTGCTACATGAAGATATATTGGAAGGAGATTGTAGAGCAGGTGTGTATGATCTTCTATGTCAAAAAATTGAGATGGCTCTTAGTACTGACTGTACACTAACTACTATATTGACTCAAATACAAGACAGGTTTTTTCCCCCTATAAATCTGAAAAAGTGAGGTTGTCCTATATTCAGGATGTAGACTTTTAAACACCTCATGACTGGAGGCGTCAATCAAAACTCAGGGGGCCTAAAAGATGCAGAGACATGGTGAACGGCTCAAAAGTAGGGCAAGTTAGCAAGCAAATGAGAAGAAGATTTGATGCTAACTTTAGGATGATGGTGATGAACGCAGAAGAGTTATCAAACAACTGGCGAGCAGCGAAGAAACAATGGTGTCACAGAATGTAATGTATGGAGATGTCTTAAAAATGCCGACAGCATACTGTGGTACCCAAACCGGCCACTTCTGTGAGATTGACCGGAGGGTATGTGAATATGTGGTGGAAAAAGTAATACTTTCTTTATTAAAACAAAATCTCGTCCTCATCTTGAAGGGGGGGGGGGTGTGTCCTATTATTGGGATCGTCTCATATTCAGGTCAATGTGGTACTACCATTGCCTTTGGTAAACATATAAGATATATGCACATAACATATATGTATACGCCATGTGTGTTTTTGTTGACAGTATACAGGCTTGTTACCTCCTTACCTCATCGCATGCTTGGCATACTGCACATGTAAAATTAGACCCCATTACTGTGCTGACAGAATGCTGATGATAATGCATAGAAACAGCATGGCTGTGAGCATGTTTATTATCCAGATAACATACCCTTACACATATTGCATTTCGTAAGAGCTTACATTTGCGTTTCCGTAATTTTCACAAAAGAATTTCAATATGCAAAATGCTGCATTCATTTCAATTTGTTGGCTCAAAGTCTCAAGATCATATGGAGTAATGCATCATGTATCATGCCTGTTGCACTTTCTTATATCTAGATTAAAATAGCAACTAGAAAAAGGCTTGCAGCCCACAGTACACCGAAGTATTTGAAATAATGTCGAGTTAGGATTCCCTGTGATATTTTGCAGCAAATCCTACATATTGTACATAGCAAAATTCTCATTATGAATTTGTGTTTTTACTCTAACTACGACGACTAATATGAAGGGACTGCTCTGAAAAACAGAGCATGTGATTTAAGGTTCAGCACTTCCTATGTGCTTATCATTTTGTCTTTAAAGCTAATAATTAAGCGAATTAGGAGTTTTGTACATTGAACAGCTGTATGTTTAAAAACTGAGGCAAAGCAATCGTACACATTTACTGTAATAACAACGTACAAGTTCAGCTGATTGGAACAGGAAGAGAAAGACTGCTGACTGCCAAATGTTCTAAGAACAGAAGCTAATGTGATGTAGGCATGAAACTCTAAGAGAAAGACGTCAGCTTGAGTTGGTGTAGATAAAAATACGTCTCGACAGGGATGCCCATGCATTAGTCGACATGCGAGAAGAAACAGACAGCTAAGTAAACAAGCAAATCAGTTTCCCTCACATAATAAGTCAGCGCTTGCATTAACTGCAACTTTGCGGAGAATATTTCATCCCGGTTTTAAACTTGTTAAACAAGCAATTTGGTGCGTGGAGATCAACGAACACAGCAAGTGTTCTCCTGAGCAGCAGAAAGCAGCACGGGATCACGTGAGTCATTCTGTTATTAGTGAGTGAGTAAGAACATACGTGGCACATGCCAAGAGGAGTCGACATGCTTGCTTCTTACGGTGAAGGCTTTCTGGCAGCTCCAGTATGGAATGGGGTTGAATTTTCCTGGCACGGTTTTGGTTATAAAACCCCCGGGGGCTAAAGACAGATGCCAACACAGAGCCATTCTCAGTCAACATGTTCAGCAGTGGAGCAGTATGTACTATCCAGTCAGTGGTATTTTTCTGGAATGATATGAAAACCATATATACGATAATGTCCTGTTTACCCACCAAACACCATCCTACTGGTGTTTTACAATATTTTTATAACAAGATCAACAGGCACTAATGTTGTATTGCTATTAGCCCTAGGCACATGATTTATGTGCCAGCTAGCATGGTACTCCGGGTGCTTCTGCTACTAATTAATACGATGAATAGTGCACACATATAAAATTTTAATTACATTTGTACTTCTGTGGGGTGACTATCTATCTATCTGCTCTCTGTCTTGTATTGAGAGTACGTTATTCACCAAAATAACTCCCTCTCTCTGACTTTGAACTGTCAATTAACGGTGTCCATGGAAATGGTCTTTTAATAGTGAATCCACATTTAATAATGCTTAATAGAGCAACAGAAAACTGTCTATTGTTTGGTCCATTTCTGCCTTTGCCTCTTCCGGTTGCTAATGCCAGCTGTAGGAAACACAAGTCAAGTCATGGTGTCACTACCAATGGTCACTACCCGATGCGAGTCGAGTGCAGATGTGAGTTGCGCATGCTCCGATTTAAACGGTTTACGGCATAACGCCAAGGGATCGATCTATGATTGTTTGATTGCTAACGTTAGCTCAAAACGCCATTCAAGTGACAGCCTTTGTTGTCTTTGATTGCTAACTTGTAGCTAGCATTGAAGGAACTTCTTTATGTAGGTCCATTTTTTTTATTTTATTGTAGGATCACAAACAAACATAGTAGTAGTTTGTTTGTGAGCAAAAAAAAAATCTTTAACTCTGCTCTTTGGGATTCTTGGATGAATATGAAATATAAATATACCTGTATTCATTACATTACATTACATGTCATTTAGCTGACGCTTTTATCCAAAGCAACTTACAATTGCTATATATGTAGCAGGTCGCACGCCTCTGGAGCAACTAGGGGTTAAGTGTCTTGCTCAGGGACACATTGGTTAATGCATTGCAGTGGGAATCGAACCCAGGTCTCCCGCACCAAAGGCATGTGTCATATATGTGGACATGTGTCATATCTATATCACATCTATGTCCTATCTATTCACCCTCTATCTGAAATGTTTTAGCATCTTTACCATTAAGCCCCCATCCTGAAAAAGCCCAGTCTGCTCTGATTGGTCAACGCTTTAGAGTCTTCTGCATCTCCGCTCTCGGCGTCTCTGTATCGTACCTCTGTACCTCTGCAACTAAAGAACGACTGTAACGGCACAGCGGCACTTTCTACCTATATGTAGTATAGTTGCACAGAAGTCCTGACAGCTCCTTTTAAAGGCAGTATATGGTTCTGAATATTCAGTTCTTCTCTGTGGATTTAGCGTTTTGATACTTTCACAGTATTTATATTGCACGTTGACCTGCTTTATAATAGAAAAAGTTATGGAAATCTCACAAAAAAGTGAGATCCTATGTTGCTTTTGCCTGTGACTTGGAGTTTAATGAAGATACAATACAATGATCCAAAAGGGAGCAATAAGTGTATTAACCAGATCTATTAAGCCCATCACAGTTTTAGGAGCTGCCATATAGCATCAAGTGAGTCACCACCGCTCTGCAGTCATCTGTTGTTTGTCCTATCTTGATCAGAAATGTTCCTTTTTTCATTTATCTTATCTTTTATTTCAGCTTTGCTTCAGTGTCATATTTAAGGTTGCGTAACCGATGGCGCTTTCCCCACAGATAATAGAATAGAAAGAATGCAGTCGGCTTAAATGTTATTCCTCCTAAATAAGCTGAGTGGCTGTCAGTAACGTCTAGATTTATTTAGTGAAGAAAAAAAAAAGTCTATCCGCCCCCTTTTGAAGGGAACAGTTATTTTTGCACCCAGTGAACAGAAACTGGGACAGCAGAGGAAAAAAGGACTTTCACATCTAGCATTAAATGGGTCACCTTGAGTGGAGTACTTGTCTATGTGGTCCTATCAGGAGCCAGAGAGAGAGATGTAGAGGGGACACACGTTTCCTGTCTGAATGTTAAAGTCGTCACTGTCCCCTGGTAGACGAAGGCTATTTCAAGTCTAATTTTGAAGCATTGTGGAACGCTGACTGTCAGGCCCAGCCCACCTGTTGATGTACCCTTGGTCACATCCTGGATGTGGCCTTTTTTCTGAAGTTTTTTCCGTTTACAGTTAACTACATTATAATTCTAACAATGGATATTGAGCACTGCATTATCATGCTGCATCCCAGCTTTTAATTCACTCGTATTTATTTTGTAGTTATTCATTTATTTCCAGTTTCTCTTTGGCTCTTACTTTTACCATACATACATACCATGTCATGTACAATAGTGTGAACCAGCCCACTTTATAATAATAATTTTCAGTGAATAGCTTGCTAGCTCGAAGTTTGTTGATGTTTCCCGAAACCAACTGAGTTCTGCAAGGCGAGGGACATCCGGCAGAAGATCTGGCGGCGACGGATATTCTGGCGATTATCCGCCCAATGAGTTGTCTTCGATCCAGACTACAACGCAGCTTGTGAGGGGAGAGGGAAGCAATGTAAAACAGGGTGTTTTGGTAAAAGTAAATCTTTTTTGGTAAGAGAGTTTAAAGTGAATCAACAAAAACTGTGCTGCTTTAAATAAGGAAACCCATTTAACTGAAAGAGGATTGCACTACCCGATGTGAGTCGAGTGCAGATGTGAGTCGCGCATGCTCAGATCTAAACGGTTTACAGCATAACGTGTCATACTGAAATTTGTGAAATCCATAAAATAATAAACTTTTCTCATTACAAACAATAACAGAAGATGGAAATCATTTCAAAAACATTTGGGCTATCTTTGATTGTTTGATTGCTAATGTTAGCTCAAAACGCCATTCAAGTGACAGCCTTTGTTGTCTTTGATTGCTAACTTGTAGCCAGCAGTGAAGGAACTTTGTTATGTAGCTCCATTTTTATTGTATTGACATTACAGAGGTCTCTCGTTAGCAGGTTCTTGTAGGCTGCTTGTCACAAAGTGACGCATGTGCAACTCACATCTGCACTCGACTCACATCGGGCAGTGACAAGGACCCTAAATCACTAAACCACATAAACAAACACAGAAACAAAACCTCACTAATTAGACCAACTTTTAAACCAACACGGCAGCCGTCACACCACTTTGAGCTTTCATCATCCCAGAGATCCACCAGGCTGTTATTAACATGTTTCACAGACAAGCAGTTTGTGTTTAAACTCCCCTTTTGGACAGTGTGAATAGAGACATGACATGGGATCTTGGCATTATTAATTTGATCATGTTATGCTCTGTGCAGAAGCAAGTTTTTGACACCAAACGTACGCCCTAATGCTGGGTTCGGTGTTGTAGTTAGCTGCAGAACTTTGGCAGCATGCACATCAGACCGGATGAAACATGAGAGAGTGATGCACGACGGAATGTTACACAGCGCGGGTATGACTGCATCCTCCACTGACTAATTGTGCTCTGGAAAGCACATGAGATTATGAAATGAATGAATAACTTAGTAATTAATGATGGTCTTTTATCATCTCCAGTGGGTGATATTTACGTGGTTCTAAAAGTGATGAATCAGTGTCTCCACTGTGAATTATGAGAAATCTTACAGTATAAGATTTAATCACAGCCTAATTGACATCACAGCAGATGATGTGAGCAGTGCAGCAACAGATTGCTGCCGGATAACAGTTTAAATGAGTTGGACTAGTTTGCAGCACTTACTAATTATTTTTTCACTTAATTACACGTAATAGACCACATTAGATTTTACTATATGGTCTGCATAATTCTTTTTATATCAGTTTTACTGACGCATTCTTTTGGCTGATAATACTAAGTTCTGTACCCTCATGTTCCTGTAATTCAAATTAATTCAATTTATTTAAAGTTTAAAATCATAACTATCAAAGCTATCTTAAGACACTTTACAGATAGAGTAGGTCTAGACCACACTCTATCATTTACAAAGACCCAACAATTCCAATAATTCCCCCAAGAGCGAGCATTTAGTGCAACAGTAGCAAGGAAAAACTCCCTTTTAGGCAGAAACCTCGGCAGACCCAGGCTCTGGGTGGGCAGGTGTCTGTCGGAGCCGGTTGGGTTATGATGAACAGTGGCAATTATATTAACAATAAAGATAATGGAACTATGACTAGAAATAGTAGCTGTAGTAGTTCATGGTGTAGCAGGGCACTGCATGGCGTAGCATGTATCTCAGGGTGCATGACTTTAGGAAGTATCAAATAAATGGTCTCATCGTCATTGGCTGCAAACAGGACACATTTGAAGCTGTGGTGGAGAGGAGGTCACTGAACAAACTGTTATCTATCACGGATAACCCCCCCCCCTACACACACACTGGTCCAACAGAGGAGCACCTTCTCTAAGAGGCTCCGGCAGCTTTGGTGTCACACTGACCGCTACAAGAAATCAATCCTACCGCAGGCAATACAACTTTTTAATACTTCATCACTGAGCGTTAGATAAGACTCATATACATCACTTGCACAAATATACTGTAGGTTTTCCTTACATCTTTATAAAAACTATTTAAGTAGTTGTACATTTTTATTCCCAACTTGTATATACTTTTGTACATTCTTTCCTGTAGGGAAGACATGCAGGAAAGACATGCAGGAAATCATCACAGGTCAGATTCGAACCCTGCGTCAAGGCATAAACCGCCACGTATATGTGCGCCTGCTCTACCCACTGAGCCAACCCGGCCACTTCATCTTTATTTTTTGAATATTTGTTCTTGTATTCTATCCTATTTTTTTATTTATTACCTCTTGAATATTCTGTATGTGTGCAGTGTGACTGATATTTTGCAGCTGTAGCACTGATATTTCCCAATTTGGGATCAATAAAATAAATCAATAAAAAATCAAATCTATCTATCTATTTGACCCAAGTGCTTAATCTGTGCTATTTTAGGTTTTAGGAGAGGGACAGCGTGTTTGTAGTAAATAATAATTTACCCAGCTTGGTTTCTCTCCCACACAATTGAGCCTCAGAGTCCATCGCCACATGGGAATTCCTGAAGAGCTTTAAATAACATATGTAACACAAAAAGGTTCAGAGCAGCTGGTGTACTTAACTAATCCCTCCAACATGTACGGTATAGCACACATAATAAACTGCCAAATGTAGTTGACTGTGGCTGTTAAATGAGAGATTAGTGTGAACACAAGTGTGATACTAATGGTTTTACACGGTATATTTTCGGTGTCTTTAACCCTTCCTGTTGTTTGGACTTGAAGCAGAAATAACCTGAACTGACATAAATGATTGATGTAATGTGTTGTGGATTGGAGCAAATCATTCTAACAGGTTAACTTGGGTCTGTTGTGAAATTATTAGTTGGGTAGTTTGGGGGGTTTGGAGATGTAAAAATGACAGGTTGTAGTTTTACATGGAGTTATGTGCTGGAACTATTTCTTTCTCAACCGGTGGAGACTCCAGGAAGTCACTGTGCTCAGCCATTAAAGTTGCACCAAGTCATGTGGCCGGGTTGGCTCAGTGGGTAGAGCAGGCGCACATGTACTGAGAGGTTTATGTCTCGACGCAGAGGTTCAAGGTTTCGAAGCCGACCTGTGACGATTTCCTGTGTGTCTTCTCACCTAGCTGTCCTGTCAAAATTAAAGGCAAAAAAGCCCAAAAAATAATCTTAAAAAAAAAAAATACCACCAAGTGAACGCATTCCTTTTAGGAAATGATTTAACTTTATGCTGCATTCAAGTTATGCAGTATGGAAGTTACCGTAATGACTATCTTACTACTTTTAAATTCCATTCACACCAACGTCCAAGTAGTCATTACAAATGTAGATATTTTTCTAATATATATATCTATCTATCTATATATATACAGTGCCTTGCGAAAGTATTCGGCCCCCTTGAACGTTTCGACCTTTTGCCACATTTCAGGCCTCAAACATAAAGATATAAAACTGTAATTTTTTGTGAAGAATCAACAAGTGGGACACAATCATGAAGTGGAACGAAATTTATTGGATATTTCAAACCTTTTAAACAAATAAAAAACTGAAATATTGGGCGTGCAAAATTATTCAGCCCCCTTAAGTTAATACTTTGTAGCGCCACCTTTTGCTGCGATTACAGCTGTAAGTCGCTTGGGGTATGTCTCTATCAGTTTTGCACATCGAGAGACTGACATTTTTGCCCATTCCTCCTTGCAAAACAGCTCGAGCTCAGTGAGGTTGGAAGGAGAGCGTTTGTGAACAGCAGTTTTCAGTTCTTTCCACAGATTCTAGATTGGATTCAGGTCTGGACTTTGACTTGGCCATTCTAACACCTGGATATGTTTATTTGTGAACCATTCCATTGTAGATTTTGCTTTATGTTTTGGATCATTGTCTTGTTGGAAGACAAATCTCCGTCCCAGTCTCAGGTCTTTTGCAGACTCCATCAGGTTTTCTTCCAGAATGGTCCTGTATTTGGCTCCATCCATCTTCCCATCAATTTTAACCATCTTCCCTGTCCCTGCTGAAGAAAAGCAGGCCCAAACCATGATGCTGCCACCACCATGTTTGACAGTGGGGATGGTGTGTTCAGGGTGATGAGCTGTGTTGCTTTTACGCCAAACATAACGTTTTGCATTGTTGCCAAAAGTTCGATTTTGGTTTCATCTGACCACAGCACCTTCTTCCACATGTTTGGTGTGTCTCCCAGGTGGCTTTTGGCAAACTTTAAACGACACTTTTATGGATATCTTTAAGAAATGGCTTTCTTCTTGCCACTCTTCCATAAAGGCCAGATTTGTGCAGTATACGACTGATTGTTGTCCTATGGACAGAGTCTCCCACCTCAGCTGTAGATCTCTGCAGTTCATCCAGAGTGATCATGGGCCTCTTGGCTGCATCTCTGATCAGTCTTCTTATTGTATGAGCTAAAAGTTTAGAGGGACGGCCGGGTTCGTCAGATTTGTAGTGGTCTGATACTCCTTCCATTTCAATATTATCGCTTGCCACAGTGCTCCTTGGGATGTAAATTGAAAGCTTGTAAATCTTGTATCCAAATCCGGCTTTAAACTTCTCCACAACAGTATCTCGGACCTGCCTGGTGTGTTCCTTGTTCTTCATGATGCTCTCTGCGCTTTACACGGACCTCTGAGACTATCACAGAGCAGGTGCATTTATACGGAGACTTGATTACACACAGCTGGATTCTATTTATCATCATTAGTCATTTAGGTCAACATTGGATCATTCAGAGATCCTCACTGAACTTCTGGAGAGAGTTTGCTGCACTGAAAGTAAAGGGGCTGAATAATTTTGCACGGCCACTTTTTCAGTTTTTTATTTGTTAAAAAAGTTTGAAATAGCCAATGAATTTCGTTCCACTTCATAATTGGGACCCACTTGTTGTTGATTCTTCACAAAAAATTACAGTTTTATATCTTTATGTTTGAGGCCTGAAATGTGGCAAAAGGTCGAAACGTTCAAGGGGGCCGAATACTTTCGCAAGGCACTGTATATATATAGATAGATAGATAGATAGATAGATAGATAGATAGATAGATAGATAGATAGATAGATAGATAGATAGATATATCATTCCCCTTTGGAGAGAGATTTGTCTCAATAATATTTGTGTGAACAGATTGACTATCCGTGTGTAAATGTGTAATCTGTAAATATAAAACACATTCCACAAATAGAAAAAGAAATTGTAAACTCACAAAACATTGTGCAGATATAAAACGGATCTTTAAATATAAAAAATACAAAAAAGGGTTGTACACCATAAAAAAATCATTTGCAAATATAGAAGGGCTCTGCAAATGCATTTATGCATTACATAACTTCTCAAATAAATGAAAAGCATTTGTGAACATCTTCCTAACATTTACAACTTTCAAACGGACATTTGTGAATCCAGTTTTTATCTGTGAACCGAAAAGGCATTTGTAGATCTCAATTCTGCACGTGTGGATTCGCATTTTACACACAGAGAATGAAAAGAACACAAACAAATAGAGTTATCATGAAAACAAAATGTATTACACACCTTTTTTTACCTGCACACGAACAGCTCTGCGTCTAATACAACCTTAGCTGAATTCTAGATTTGCATTCAGTGTGTAAATTGCACTCGTTATCAGCAACTTTGATGACTGCCACCTTAAGGTGTCCAATGCTGTGAATGCTTGCGCGTCATAACCACTATATATTTTAGTAGTAGTTAGTAATAGTTTATACTATAAACTACACTTTTACTTTTTTTATTGAGATATTTATATGCGGTTGCATTGATCCTTGTTCGCTCTCACATGCAGATATGACAGGTATAATCCTTTGATTTGACACACATAATAATCCTGTCAGGAGAAAGACATTACCGTGA
The DNA here is from genome assembly GCF_010015445.1 of Perca fluviatilis. Lineage (NCBI taxonomy): Eukaryota > Metazoa > Chordata > Actinopteri > Perciformes > Percidae > Perca > Perca fluviatilis. The sequence continues at coordinate 39,717,919 of NC_053120.1, forward strand.
GTATTATGTTTGCTTGGACTTACATATGTAAAGAGTTAGATGAACAGTACATACAGTTAAAGCCTACAATTCTTTAGACTTCTGATCTTGGTTAGTTGAAATGAACTGTCAGTTTGATTTCCTCTATTAGTGAACAACATTTAGACATATAACAGGTTATTTGATTTATACCCGGCAGCGCATCATCTCCCTTCACTCAGGCTACCTTGTAGGGGTGGGGGAAAAAAATTATTTACAAATGAAATAATGTCAGACTGACTGACTTAGAGAACAATTAGTTTTTAGAAATGTCTCATGATATATCGTCTCTAGACGTTTTTTTTTTCTTGAAGAAGGAAAAGAACATCGCAATACTCAATACTATCGAATCGCAATACTTCTAGAATCACAGTAAATGAAAAAAAGCAATACAAATCGAATCAGCACCCATGTATCGTGAAAGAATTGAATCGGGACAAAAGCACATGGTCCCTGCCCTACTACCTTTGCATGTGCACAGCAGCACAGTGATGCTCATGATCCTGCTGTGAATCATCTTATATTCTCCGTGCTGGGAGGAGGGCTCACTGTTCACTGTGATCCATGTTGGAGTGAGTGGTGCGATGCTGCCTTTGGCTTTCTGAGGGTGGGAGGAAACTGGAGCACAGCTCTGAGCCATAGGCAGAAATACTAGGCCTAACTAGGACATGACGAGAAACAGGGCTAGTGGCTGGGGCATCTCTCATGGAGAACTTCATGAAGGGATGATGAGAAGTGTGTCAGCAAAACAGTGACTTAGTGGTGATTAGTTCTGACTTTTATTTGCTTGCTCCATGTAGGCCTGTAACAATTATTACATAATTGTCTAATTGTCCTTTTTTTTTATAATCGCGGTTTCTTTGTTTAACCGCAATTAATTGCTAACATTAGCTAAGGTTTTAAAGGGTAACTACTGTTTTTTCAACCTTGTTTTCCTGTGACTGATGGTAACAACAATCTTTGACATTGGTCCAGTATTAAGAGAGATCGCTGCAGTTGGCAGCGGAGAAACAAGCAATTGTGCAGCTTGTATTTACCTTCACAAAAGTGCTCATTTTGCTGCTGACAGATTCAGATTAATATTCTAAGTGTCTGACAACATTATGGAAAGGATTTCTAAGGAGGTCGACCTTTCTGTTAAAGAGTAAGATCCTTTAAAACATAAAAACATCCACGAAATTGCATTTGCTAGACTCTCCAGACTCCATGTAATGTCATTTTAGCATCGTAAAATACACTTAATTTAAAGTTGACAGAAACAAAATAAAACTATGAAAAGTCGTTTTGGGTCGCCTTTCTACTTTTCCAACCATCACAACTCTAGTTTTGGTTGGAATAAACACATACAGATTTAAATGTGAAAATACGTTGGCTCTATACACGCTAAAAGTATTGCTTTTTTAAATGGAGTCTGGTGGCTTTAGCGCTAGCGACTTCAGAGCTGTTTCTGGTTAAACAGAAAGGTCTCAAAGAGGTTTTAAAGGTCTATCGCTGTAGGGATCCTTTCCATAATGTTGTAAGGTACTTAGAATATTAATCTGAGTCTGCCATTGGCAAAATTAGCACTTTTGTGAAGGTAAATACAAGCTGGACAATTGTCCTATTAACTTACATTACAGCTTGTTTCACCGCTGCCGACTGCAGCGATCTCGCTTAATACTGGACCAATGTCAAAGGTTGTTGTTCCCATCAGTCTCTTGGACACAAAAACATAGGAACATAGGGTCCAGGTTGAAATTTTGTTTTTTGTGATCAAATGTTTTTATTCAAGATATGCCAAATTTTTATAATATAAGTGATTATTGGTCGGACGATATATTTGATTATTATTTCAATTGTTAGTTGTTGGCACTTGACACGTTCATAGCAACAAAAATGACAAGGGGGGATACAGTACAGAAAATATGTTTTATGGTAATAAATAAGCGTGGTTTACTTCATAGGCTGTGTTTGTATTTGTATTATTAGATTATCTGGGTCACATGACAGTGATATAACTAAAAGATGTATCCTGGGATTCATTCAAAACTTTACAATACTGTAATAAACGTAATACATTAATAAACCTTTGGTAACACTTTACTTTAAGTTTTCTACATAAGAGTGACATGACACTGTCATGAATACATGACACTCACATGACACTGTCATGACACAGTCATGACACATGAACCCTAACCCCAAACCTAACCATAACCATAACGTGTCATGACAAAACCGAATGACACTTACTAAAAAAGAGTTATGTCATAAACGTTTATGACTTGTTTATAATGTTTTATGACACGTTCATGACATTGTCATGTCACTCTTATGTAGAAAACTTAAAGTAAAATGTAACCAAACCTTTTTCGATATGACTGAAAGAGACAATTATATTATACATCGCAATTATTTCAGAGACAATTAATTGTACAGCAAAATTTAGAATCGTTACAGCTCTAGCTCCATGCACTGTTGGTTACTTCATGTCACTCTTGCTCGTAAACAAGTGACAAAGATTGTTTTTTGCAGGATTTCTTTTTTTTATGACTTATATCTTCAGCAGCAACAAACAGGAGGATTGATTTCTCACTAGTTTCTCTGTATTTTTATTGCAGGACACCAATGAAATTGTGGCCATTAAGAAATTCAAGGACAGTGAAGGTAAGTGGACAACAAGTCCTCATCAGAGAACAGAGAGTGATTCTGTGTGCCAAACAATTCATCATGTTTATTTCTGCTGGGATGCATCCCATCCTTATCACTACATGTCAGCCCTATGTGATCCTAGTTTTCCCTTCTGTTGTACGTCCATGCAGAAAATGAGGAGGTTAAAGAAACAACGCTACGGGAGCTTAAGATGCTCCGCACCCTCAAGCAGGAGAATATTGTTGAGTTGAAAGAGGCCTTCCGCAGAAGAGGAAAGCTATATCTCGTCTTTGAGTATGTGGAGAAGGTAAGCTTCTCCTACAGACCCTTGCTCTGTGATTTTTCTATTGTTAGGGCCACTTGTGTGTGGGGGTCATTTTGATTTATTTGGTTGTGTGTGTTTCACTTTTAGAACATGCTCGAGCTGCTTGAGGAGTTACCCAATGGTGTGCCGACTGACAAAGCGCGCAGCTACATCTTCCAGTTAATCAGAGCAATTCACTGGTGCCATAAGCATGACATAGTTCATAGAGGTAAAAGCTCTCGTCTTTTATTGATTTTCATTGCACTCATAAGTAGTACATAACATTACCACTATTGTTATTCACCCCCCACCCCCGTCCCATCCCACAACAAAGTTTCTCTCTTAACCCTTGTGTTGTCTTCCTGTCGACCATGCAACTTTGTGTTTTTCTGGGTTGCAATTTCAACATTTTGTTGTTCTTTTCTACACTTTTCTCGACGTTTTGGTTGATTTTATTCAAATTCTTTTGTCACACTTTGGCGTTTTTTTATAATGTTTTTGTCGCTTTTTCCAATGTATTTTGTCACTTTTTTCTAATTTTTTTGTCACTTTTTTCCTGCGTTTTTGTAGCTTTTTCCAACATTTGTCACTTTTTTCAACGTTCTTTTGTCATAGTTCTGATATAGAAAGTTTTTGTAAACAGGTCAAATTTGACCCGAGGACAACAGGAGGGTTAACATCTGTTCTACTATAAGAGCTATAAAAGAAAAAAATTAAGCAAATTATATGACATATATGTCATATGGACAGAACAATGGTACCTTTAGCAAAGTTATGATAAGCATAAATACAAAAAAATAAGAGTTGCACCTTTCAAGACATGCCTCAGTCCTTTCCCCTTCTGGGGTTCACCACTTGTGTGAATTTTAGGTATCCTGTCCTGCATTTTCCCTCTGTAGAAGCTCCTCTGTATCTCCTTTTTGAAATAAATTGGTTAAATGGCATCCAGATTTTTTTTTTTATACACCTTTGTTTTTTAATATATATGTTAATCTCTGGACATATTGCACCATAAATACATTGCACCATATTCTTGATCCAAGCACCAATTGTAGGTGCCTCCATTTTATTCCAGTTGAGAGCTATAGTCCATTTCCCTGCAGTATAGCATAATCAATACATTTATATTCTTGGGGTTTCAGATTTAGATTATTTGGATACAAATTCATTTTAGGGTCAAGTGGAATGTTCACTGACAAGATGAACATAGTTTTTTTGATCATTACCCTCAGGAATGTTTTAATTTTGTCTCACTCCCAGACACAGTGCATAAATGTTCCTTTAGCCTCATTGCATTTAAATCAAAGGTCTAAAAGCTCTATTTTTCTTACTTTTTTCTTTACTTTATTAGGACACATAATAAAATTACCGAAAGGGAGACAGTTTTAGTGAGGCAGAGAAGAGCCGTTTGTTTGATCCAGGTCCAGAGTGCAGCATTTACGGCTGCACCATCACTGGGCACCATCTGTGCTTAAGTTTTTAAAGAAACAGCTTGAACCAATTCTGTATATCAGTGTAGTGTCTCTCATGGAACAGTGGCTTAATATGTTTTCTGATGTTGTAACCAACCACTCAATTGTTCACAAAATGCGAGCTTTTTGGTGAATCAGTGGCAGCAGAGCAGGAAACCAGATGGCCCATGTGAGCTTTTGGCGCACTGAATGCAATAGAGCAGGCATCCAAATGGCCTGTGGTATACTCAGGCACACATCTGACAGTGTTATCCAGGATTTGATGTATAAGTTATGGTTTTTACAATCTGTGAATTTTCACCGATAGAATTAGATTTCTTGAGTTCTTTGTTTTGTTTGCTGCGTTTTAAAAAGACTGAGAATTGAATATTTTCAAGGAGACAGATGAACATGTGGTGGCAGGAGTGATGATAGTGATGATGGAACGATAATGCCCCTCGCCAGCTTACTGTATGTGTTTCCTCACTCCCCATCTGTGTTCTTCCTTCTTAGACATAAAGCCAGAAAACCTTCTCATCAGCTCTGATGACGTCCTCAAGCTATGTGACTTCGGTGAGCACCTCTATCAAACACTCACACTGTAAGAGCTGTAAGAGAGGTGGCCAAGCAGTCAAAGCTGTGATGTAAAAACAGTATTTTCAACGGAGACTATATTTGGCTGGAACCAGTGCTTCAGGAGGGCAGCAGGCCGGCTTTATCCGGTTATTCTTAAGCTTTGTGTACAGCCTTCTCTCCTGGTTCTCAGGCTGCTGCTGTGCATTCTTCCCTCATCTCGATTATTGAAACGTGTTGGAAAACAAGAGGCTAATCGTGTGTTGATTCAATCTGGTAGCGCCACAACAAAACGAGGGGAAACGGAAAACATTGCATAGCCAACATCATGAAGGCAATATGGAGTGAGAGACTGAAGACCTGCTGTTTGCTCTGTGTCAGCCAAAGGCATTGAGAGAACAGACATAGGCCAAACACACTTCGCTGTGAAAGTTTACATCTTACTGCACATATATTTTCATTGTAGGCTATGTTGTTTTGTATGAAAAGATTGCATCAGTGTATTTCAGATTTTTTTTCTCTTTCTGTTAAGCATTTATAAATACTGAAATGGCAAAGTGACAGAAAATGTTTCTGAACAGGTTTAGCTTTGCCTTTTCACTCTGAGCAGATTTATCATTTATGTTACTACTAGGTTTTACTAGTGGTAGCATTTCTTTGGCATTTTGTAAAGGAAGAGTTTGAAATTTTGGAAAGTTTGCTTATTTGCTTTCTTGCTGAAAGTTACATAAGAAGAATGATACCACTCTCATGTCTGTACGCTAAATATGAAGCTACAGCGAGCCAGGAGATGGTTAGCTTAGCTAGCATATAGCAAATAAATAATGCAATGTCTAAAGTCAAGAAATACACCTACCAGCTAGCCTGACAAGCCATCAACATGTTGGGTCTGCTGGGAACTCACCATTGGCTCAATCCGAGGGGCGGGATAAACGGTTGTCTTTCAAATTCCCTCTGCACGCGATAGGATAGCGCTACAACCAGGCAGAGCCACGAAGAAGGTAGCAGAGCTAGTTGATAGATTCAACTTTTGTCGTATCCAGTCAGCAAAACTCCGAACACATCTTCCTTTTTTAAGAATGATTTCAGAGCCGTTCTTTGTTCTTTTCCCAAAGAAAAGCTGAACTCCAAGTCTTCCAGAAGACCGCTGTTCCCAGCAGCAGCAGCCATAAGCCCCGCCCACCAACTCTATACACGATGTGATTGGCCTGACCAGAGTTTGGTTTTTCCAACTGCAAGTCAACGGAGAGTTGCTAGACCCCCCTGGCTGCAAATTAAATTTGCTGCCGCTAGATTTCTAGGATACCTACCAGCACTTCTAAAGCTTAAAAAATTAACTCAAGATATAACATGTTAATTAATGAGCTTTAAATGTGCTTTTTTAACCTTTGTACAGAGCCAAGCTAGCTGTTTCCGGTTGTTTCCAGTCTTTATGCTAAGCTAAGCCAACCGTCTGCTGGCTCCAGCTTCATATTTAGCGCGTAGACATACCGTTGAATATAATAAGCAGCCAGATAGCTTAGCTTAACACAAAGACTGGAAATGGGGTAACAGCTAGATTGGCTCTGTTCAGGTTCAAATCTGTCATGTATGTTAGAGGTGCGGATAGACTTTTTTTTTTCTTTCTTTCTTTTTTTAGCTTTGGACAGAGCCAGGCTAGCTTTCTGTCTTTATGCTAGGTACGGCAAGCTAACTGGTCTCCTGGTATCGAGATTCTCAGTCATCTCTTGGCAATTAAAAAAGCAGATAAGCATGTCTCCCCAAAATTTGAACTACTTCTGTTTGTCTACTGTTTAGATTATGACAGTTTTCTGTATTTGTAAATTTATAGTCATGCTTCAGGATTATGAAAATTAATTCAGATCTTTTCCCATATTTAACAAGTTAAAATCTTTATGGCGTGTTAAACAATATCCAGCATTAATATGACTACTTTTGTGAGTACAATGTGTCACAAGAGAGCTCATCATCTCTCCTATATTAGTGGAGCTTTTCCCTAACTCAACTACTTTATAACTTCTCTGTATCATAATTAGCGTCCAGAGATATAAAATCCTTTTTAGGTGTCTCAGCATGTAGAGCATATCATAAAGCTCCTCATTATACTATATTGCTTCCTCTGTCTTCTCTTGCCAGGCTTTGCACGTAATCTCTCTGAGGGGACTGATGCCAATTACACTGAGTATGTGGCCACTAGATGGTACCGCTCTCCAGAGCTCCTACTTGGGTAGGTCCGCTATTTTTCATAGCCTTGTCCAGGATCTGAGTCCTTACACTGACATACCCTTTTAGTAGCTATTCTTATGCCTGACCTTCCATCACCAACCCCTTAAATCTGTGGTCCCAGGGCTCCTTACGGGAAAGCAGTGGACATGTGGTCAGTGGGCTGCATCTTAGGAGAGCTGAGTGACGGGCAGCCTCTGTTCCCGGGAGAGAGTGAGATTGACCAGCTCTTTACCATCCAGAAAGTGTTGGGACCCCTGCCACCAGAACAGATGAAGCTCTTCTATAACAATCCTCGCTTCCATGGGCTGCGGGTAATGCCAGGCCGCTCTTCACTCTCTTTACCCCCACCCTCACTACGGTTCACTCTGCTGACCCACCCCCTCCAAGTAGCTCCTTTTCATCCATCGCTCTCAACTTGATCTTCTCTCTGGTTTGCTGTCTCTTTCTGCCTCCGTTTTTTCTTCTTCTTTCCTTATTTATTTTCTGTCTCTGCACTCTCTGCTTGTTTTTTTTTTCTCTCCTGGCTGAGTTTGCTGTGCCGTGACTGATTGGATCACAATGACTCATCGTGTATCATGTATCCTGTATGCTCTGTGAAGGGAGGCCGTGATAAGTCTTCCGTGGCAGGCTGGTGGTACAACAGACCTGGGTCCTCCTTTCCTTTCCCTCTCTGCCCACGCCTCAGGATATAATTATTAGTTTGCAAACTGCCCCTCTGTGAATACCTGACAGTGAATACCCACTAATGAGGACCCTGCTTGATAATGCTGCATTTTTTAAATTTGGGACACTTGTGGGTGTAAAAATTGGTTAATCGGTGTTAATTTGCTGGTATGGAGCATAAATTCCAGCTCTCAAATATGTGTAAGTTGTTTTTCTACTATGAAATGCGCTCTCCAGTAAGACAGGCACATGTTGGACAGTGATGTTTGTTGACTAAACATCTAGCGCCTGCTATTGTTAGCAATCACTCAAAGAAAAGAAAAACTCTATTCTCCTCAGTATTTCTATGCCTGCTGTTATTTAAATGAGTAGAGAGCGTCACCCTGCCAGCAAGCTTCACTGATCGATGGACATTCACTTATTTAGCCTCTCTCTGACAGTCAAATTATCTTAATAACAGCAGAGAAGACCAAGAGAAAGGAGAATGAAGAACCCATACAAACTGTTGTTATTAAAATAATAATGCATCAGACCAGCAAGAAACCACACAACACTCGACATGAACACAGGACATTTTGATGTTTTTCTTATCACGTTGGCACCTACTTGCAGCTTGGAAATGTGTGATTTAAAAAAGAACAGCTTCCGGACATTTTTTGGCAAACAGGAGAGTCACAATAGTCTGAATCAAAATGAAAGGTTGACAAGATTGAATGTGGAAGAAAGCACATGCAACAGGGCTCTTCTGAGTCAGCGAACAGTGGTTGCAAAATGTAACTTCAGGAGAAGCAGCATCTGCATGGTAACATTTAAAGTGACAAAGTGGTTATAAAATATTTCACAAGAGCATCGTTATACTTACATGATGTTTCATGCTAATTTAGATAAGATTAGATACATTTTGTTATTTCCCAGAGGGGTAATTAATTTGGTTGTGCATGCACAGTGACAAAAAAATGAAAGATACAAGTCAGACAGGACCTCTGCAGTCCATTAGACATGCATACTAACAGTAGGGACACTAACATGCAAAGTATGTGGGTCATATAGAGGCATCAGTGTTAAATTGAGACTGATTGATAACCAGTTAAAAACTCCTTGTAACTGCTTTAAGTTCACTTCAATGAAAACAAGCTGGTTGCACATACTGTACTCCTCTACACACAAAGCACAGGGGGCTGATATTGCTGGTCTTTCTACAAAGTAGTGAGTAGTCCACCATTTATCACTTGGGCATTTGTTGTGGCTACATTTTTTTTGCTGTACTGATATCCACTGTTTCTTGTTTTAGTTCCCTGCTGTGAACCACCCCCAAACCTTGGAGCGCAGATACCTGGGAATCATCGGCGGAGCCCTGCTGGACCTGCTGAAGGTAGGGATCACAGTTCTGGCAAAGCTGCTCTACTGCATTGATGTTTTTATTTCTGCCTTTCAGTTTCAGTGTATTCCTACTCACATGCTATCGTTAAAATAGATTCTCTAAAAACCCACATTTTTCATCAACTACATATCTGATAATTGCATCATTATCACTGTGTTTACGTCGTGACTGCATGATGCCTCTTCACTCAGCATCTCTCAACTCATATCCTGGTTCCAGCACTGCTGATATTGCTGTGCCTGCACTGTAAACAGGGGCTCCATGGCAAGAATGTGGGCTGTGCTTGTGCTTTTGCGCTTTTCCCAGCAGATAATGACTCACTGCTAACATGTCATCTCAGGACTGACTTCAGAAAGGGCAAGCATCTCTCTCATCACTTATCGGGCTTCCTTGAGCTGAGTTTAGATATTGATTTGACAAAATATGTAAATGCTAATTTCTAATGCAAAGCTGTATGACTTACGCAGAGTAATTGTCTGTCTTTTTAGTTCTGTTGTCCTGAGAAAGAGAGAAAAGTAACTGCCACTATAAATTGTAGTTACACAAAGTCAGAGTTCATAAACTGTCTTCGGTTCACAGGTATTATTATGCCTCAACGCTGGCTGCAGCCGTGGCCGGAACCATATCGCCAATTTTTTATTTTATTTTAATAAAGTATTTGCTTCAAAGTCTTTACTACATATATTATATGAGTCTGGACAGACATGGATGTAAACTGCAACTTGACTGGTTGGCGAGGGCATACAACCACAAGGCAGTAATTCTAGTTTTGAGTGCATTTATACAGAATTCAGCTTTCATTACTCTATGGAGACGGGTTATAAAACAGATTTATTTGAGGAAGACAAAAGCAAATGTCACAAATCATATTTCCCATAATTGTTTGGCTTGTTTGGTGAATGCGAGACACAATTAAATGTAGCAGCAGCCTGATTTTTATGATAATGGCGATGACTCATGGTAGCATCACCGTTTGTGAAGTGTGGATGCTCGGGGTGTCTCCAAGACTCACGGGCTCCCTCTGTGTGTTTGTGTATTAGAACCTGCTATTGCTGAACCCGACAGAACGCTTTCTCACAGAGCAGAGCCTGAACCACCACGCCTTCCAGACCCTGCGGCTGGTGGAGCGGCCCGGCCCACCCACACCTACACCTGTACGCTCCTCCAAGAGAAAACCTCACCATGGAGACAACACCACCCCCAGCAGGTCAGCAGTGAGCACTATGGCTAGTTTAAAGGGATACTTCACCGATTTAGCATTCAGCTTTGTATCAGTAGAAACCCGATAGTATTTCTGAATGACCGTGCCTCCCTCCCTCATGTCCCCCTGAGGCGAGAGATTTCTGCATTTGGGGCCTGGAAAAAATCTTCCGATGACGTAAAATGACGATTTTTGCGTCATCGGAAGATTTTTGGGCCAGAGGCAAAGGACTACAGCCAGTAGTAGGATCTACTTCCGTATGTTTTCAACACGCCCACAGGGGGTTGGACTGCCGAGTCTGGCCGAGGGTATTCGGCGAAAACGACTGTCAGCCATCTTGAATCTTCGCTAAACAGGCCTTTCGGTTTCAGCAGAAAACATTTACAACAATTATCTGCATTCAAACTACCGGACGTGTGTACCCCCGGGGATACATCGGTACAGATCGGAGAATATGGAGGAAACGTTATTACAGACGCAATACTCGGCACACTACGCGAGCTTCGCCTGCACGGAGACCAGCGGTGTCGCTCAATGCCGCTAGCCAGCTAGGGGACATCCTCATCGGCTAGGTGGAAAGCTAACGCTAGCTGTCCACCTGTCCCATCCATCCTGCTTGCAAGTGTCCGCTCATTAAACAACAAGCTGGACTACATCCTCCTTCAACGAAAATCCCAACGTGAGTTCAGTGACTGCTGTGTTTTTGTTGTTGTGGAAACATGCCTGAACAACAGTGTACCGGAACCGGGACTATCCAGCTACCAGGCTGCTCGCGGCCCGCGGAGGTGGGCTGTGTTAAACGGACTGGTGTAGAAATAAAATCCAACTAGCTACTGCTAACTGCTGGTGGAGCTTGTGACTGTTAAATGCCGACCATTCGACATTCCACGCTAATTCACGGCTGTGTTTATACTCTGTGTTTAGCTACACCAATGCTAGTATGCGTTAGCTGAACTTTACGGATCCTGCTTGCAAGTGTCCGCTCATTTAGACCACAAACTGGACTACATCCAACTTCAACGAAACTCCCAACGTGATCTGAGAGACTGCCGTGTTTTTGTTGTTGTGGAAACATGCCTGAATAGTGTACTGGACTGTCCAGCTACCAGGCCTGCTAGCCCTCCGAGCTAGAGATGCTCTGTCGCCAGGTAAAAGAGGTGGGCTGTGTTAACACCGAGTGGCGCAGAAATGTGGTGATTTGTATCCATTTAACTGCTAACTGCTGGTGGAGTTTGTGACTGTTAAATGCCGACCATTCTACATTGCACGCTAATTCACGGCTGTGTTTATGCTCGGTGTTTACAGCCCACCAAGCGCTAATGCTAGTATGCGTTAGCTGAACTTTACGGAGCCTGTGAAGTGTGTGTACTAAATGTAGCCTGTTTCGTATGTCGTTTTTATATAATGTCGTTTTTATATATGTTAAATGTGTAACACCACTTGAGTCACGATGAAACGTTGTTTCGTGTATATGGTTGAAATGACAATAAAACACGCTTGAGTTGAGTTGAATGCCTCTGTCGGTCTGTCAAGCGGTAGGCGTGGCTTGGGAGTGGACTCAAAGCAACGAAGCAGGTGCATTCTGGGATTTGGTGTTTTTCATCCATATAAGACCAAAACACATTTTCTGGCTTTTCTCGGCCTAGAAGGCACCAATTTAAATTTTTTTTTCACATTTCTACTACATAAGTGACCCAATTTAAAGATATATTCAGCTTTCCAGCGGTGAAATATTCCTTTAAGCTTGTCAATGTCTCCCTGTTGTTCAGATGGATAAGTTAAAGCGTTTTGTCTGATGCAAATGTGACCGGTTGTTTTCAGTCAACAAACCCCTAAGGACCATTATCTGCATTATCTATAGCAGTCATGACATTTTTTCAGAATGTATTGCCCTTTGTTAGATGATTCAGACTTTTTCTGTTTGGTTCGGTGTTATTCTGCCATAAAACAACCTATGAATAACACACAGACTCAATCCAATGTGAGACACACAGAAACACAAAATGAAACAAAGTAAAACAAACTATATGAGTTTAAATATCTTATTTACATAGTGGTCCTGGCCTGCCCCATCCTGGTAACAATGACTGCTGTGTCCCTGCTACATTGATTACAGTAGATACAGTATTACTCATTATACAAATTCAAATTTTTTACTAAAATACATTCACCCATTCCTACTCTTTCCATTTCATTAAATAAAAGGTTTTGCGCCTGTTTTTAAAATTTCTAATTAGATCTCACGTCATCTGGCAGCTCCCACACATTGAAACAATTTAGATCCTAAAGAGCCATATCTATCAATTTTGACTACGCCTAGGATTACCCCTCTGCTGTTCTCTAGTGCACTCAAACACCTGTAAATAGCCTGGTGCCTGGCCACTTAGGCATTCATAAACATGACCTGCTGCTAGATACTGAATCCTGTAAGCAATGTAACCATTTCCTATACTTAATTTGGTCCTTTTATTGTAATCAATGGTACAATCCACAACATAACATTTTCTTGTTACTAACATAAAGAAAACTTTTTTTCTTTCTTTCTTTTTCTTTTTTTTTATTTAAAAAATGTAGGGATGCACTAGACTTCTTGTACTCTATTGCAGGGGGCATTAAGAAATATGGTTTGAGCAAGTTTATTATTTACTATTTGGGGCAAAAGAGTCTATTGTCCACTGGTCATGTACTTAATTTCAACGTTTCAAAGACACATTTTTAACTCACTAACAATGCAGAATCGTCACCATACAGAAAGAGCTCACAATCAACTATACATATAGTATAGTAGAGAAGTAGTAGTAGTTGTAGTAGTAGTAGTAGTGGTCCTAAGGTGTATCCCTGTGGAACACCACATGGGACTACTCCTGGATCTGATAAGGTGCCATTAATATATACTAACTGAATATGAGTACCTATCACAACAAATAGCTTCCAGTTGAATTAAATGTAACGTTTCATGAACAGTATGTTGATGTAGGTCCTTTCTCTCTGCCCTTGCTCAGGAGCCATGGGGGAAAGAGCTCAGGAAGTCACCGCTCCAGCAGCAGAGAGTGCTCTAGCTTGCCCCGGCACGAAGACCCCCACCCCAGCAACGACGGCTTTCTCAACGGCAACATGCCTGCAGCGATCAACCTCAGTCCCACCCTTCATCCCAAGAACTACCAGCCGCAGATCTTCAACCACTCTGCATCGTGCAATGTGGACCTGGCCAGCAGCAACCTGCCTCATCTGCTCAGCCCTGGCGAAGTCAAGAGCAAGGGCGACTTCGACATGAACCTGGGGTCCAAGGTGTCCGACGGCCCCGGAGCCAAGTACCTCAAATCCAACTTCCGCTCACAACAGAACCGCCATTCTTTTGTTGAGGGGAAGACCAACACGCTTCAATCAGGGGAGAAACACAGTCGTCACAGCTACATGGAGTCCCACAGCTCCACGCCCTCCTCCTCCAAGTTCGCCTACCTTAACTTGTCCAAAAGTTATGGCACACTTAGCGATGCCAAGTCAGTGGGGAACTTAAATGATGTGCATCTTTATGCCGATGAGCCTACATCTCGCTATTTTCCCACGAGCTGCCTCGACCTCACAGCCCCGAGCAGCCCAGCAGCCCGCCGAGCAGACAGACTGGGACCCGGCACTGCTGGCAGAGGAAGCATGCGCGCAGAAAGAGAGAGCAACACCCTGGACTCGTCCTGCAGGCGCTCCTCCACCCGCCACAAGGCTTCAGAGGAGGCCAAGTCGGCAGATGCCCTAGACTCTGGGGAAAGTGGTGTCGAAAGGAGCCATGGTCACTCTCTGTCCGCCCCACACGACCCTCTGCCTTACGGTCAGGGATACACCAGCCCTTTCTCCTCCCAGCAGCGGCCGCACCGCCACTCCATGTACGTACGGAGGGACCATCAGAGGACGCACGGGGCGGAGGAGGGGCTGGTGGTGGGGCAGGGCATGCCCACAAGAGCCAGCAGCCTCCAGCTACTGTCTCCGCAGCTGCAGCACCGCACGCTGCCCCGCCACTCTGGGGGCACATCCAGAGAGGAAGACATGAGCAGGGTCAGTCATCAGCCCACATCCAACCTCTCCAACCTTAAGGAAAGCCTAAGCCTACATGATCTAATCCTATCAAATGCCTACACCAGGTTGTGTTGGATAACTCTGCCTCTCAGTCTCAGTTTCTACAACAATGCAGCCAGGATTTATTCTGGTGGCGTCTGAAAATATCATGATCTGTGTTTAGGCTTTTCTGCCAGATCTTGTTAGACAGTTTCCCAGGTTTGTAGGAATGGCAGGATAAACATAACTGCAGCTTCATCCTATGGACATTGCAGGTGTTAAGAGTGTGCTTTCCTTGTTTTGATATACAGTGAATCGTGTTACCTGTATATTTATATATACTGTATATACACATATAGTATATATTGTGTGTGCAGTGTATTTGTATGTGTGCTGCTACAACGCTGAGCTCACTTCATGCTTCATCATGTCTCCATTAACAGAGCGAACAGGCACCCACTGAGGTCACCCACGGCAGACCCCCAATAAGGGACTCCACAAGGGACAACACAGCATCTTTTCACACACAGCGGCAAAAAAGCGAGGTCCGACATTCTGCCTGCACCCACCATTCCCCACCCACATCCAGTCTTCTGAGAGTACGATTGTGGGTGGATACTGCTGTCATGAACTGCTCTCTCTCTCTCTCTCTCTCTCTCTCTCTCTCTCTCTCTCTCTCTCTCTCTCTTTCTTTCTGTCTCTGCGCATCAGATGCCTCTTCATTTTCTGTGTGTGCTTTGCTTCCTTTTAATGTGACTACTTATGATTGCACAGTCAAGCTTGTCATCCAAGCCCATTTCAGTTTGATTCTGAATACATTTATAGCCTCTACAGATGTTGTTTTTTTATTCTAATGACCACTTGTAAATCAATACGCCTCCTCTTTTTTTCTGTTCTGTCAGGTAAATAAAAATATCAGCTCAGATAGAGAGGCATGCAAAGCGGTTGGCCTTTTGTTTTTATGTGACTGGATCTTCTGTTGTGACTCAGGTTGGCTTATACCATGACCAGCAAACAGAAGATGGGGGCTCTTCTAAAGAGAACCGCAACATCTACAGTGAATCCATGCCTAGGAGGGTGGGCAGCTTCTACAGAGGTTGGTTTAGTCAGTCTGGCCGTGTCTGTCTTTCACTACACTGTGGAGACCAAAATGTCAATACAGATTTAAGCATCAGACACAGTGTCTTTTTCAATACTAACACAAAGGGACACCACCATATCAAATTCTACTCAGTGGTTTTGATGAACAGGAGTCGATGCTCTATTATTGTCTATAATTTCAGTTCTTAGCTGCAGATTACTAAAAAACACCACAATCCTCCGCTACACTCACTGTCTTCTTTTATTCATGTGTTTATTTAGTGTTATTTTAATTTAAATATATACTGTGCATTATCTGCCACAGTTTGCTTTGCAATAGTTGGGATAGATTGAAAAAATAGAAACCGAATTTGTTTGTTTTACTTTGAATGAACTTTTTTTGTTGTTTGTTGAACAGTCCCTTCTCCCCGGCCAGACAACTCCTTCCACGATAGCAGGGGTCAGAGCCGGGGCTCTGGCCTGTCCGGAGACGGCAGCAATTTGACGAACCACTCCAAACGTCAGCCGGCATTTGACCCCTGGTAATGATCTCTTCTGACTACAACTACAACAGAACATAGTTTATTTTGTGTAAAAAAGAATATCTCCTTGACAGCAACACAACTTTGTTCATGCTCTGGGAAACAATTTTATGGCGGATTAAATCTCACACTGGTCACAGAAATGGCCAGTCTCATTTGGAGTTGAAACGATGGTGTTACATTTTTAGTTGGTACATCACGCTCATTGGCCTTTTGTTTTATTTTCAGGACTGGCCCAGATACTGTAGTACTGAACCCCTCTGAGCCATCCAAAGAAAAGGAGAAGCAGGGTTTCTTCAGAGCAATAAAGAAGAAAAAGAAAAAATCTCAAATGGTAACTTGTGCGTCAAGTACTTCTGCGGATGTAAGCCACATCTGGATGCACTATTCCATGCATTTGTTCTGCGATGTCAATGCCTTGTTTGTGAAGCTTTCTGTCTACATACTATAGCTCCTTCTCTGCTTTTCAAATGGTTAATGCTTTGACATTATTACAGACATATATAAGCATTTCTCCTTGTTGTCATGTGCATCATGTGCCACCAGTCATGTGCCTCTATATTACAGATGCAAGTCCCTGAGGGAAGGCCTCCTGTCATCAAGAAATGTCTTTTCCCTCTGTTTAGCCCAAAGAATAACATAAAGCATAGTTCCTCTGTGCGAGTCCTCCCTGTAGTGTCCTCTCCCATGGTACATGCTGTTTTACACTCTACTACTCACCTCATAACTCCATCTGACATTGCATGCATTAACAACAATAATCCAGACTGTTTCAGTGATTCAATTTAAGTTTATTTTCAGTGGTTTTCTTTGATCATTTTATGAGTTTATGGTGAAAATGAATTCACTAATAAGGAGTCAAACCAGTCAGATCCATCTGTGTGGGTATAGTATCAGTACAACTCCTATCAGTAATTGAAAATTAGGCAATAAAGTGCCTGTTTTGAATGTTCACATTATTGATATTTGATCATTTCGTAAAAGTGGATCTTTGTCTTGGAATTTTGAATTTAATTAAACACAAGGCTGTTCACAAGTCTTTTTTTCCCCCCCAGTTAAACGAATGGATCTGGCTGGTCGTTTTTGTGTTCAGTCCATGTGATTGTAATGAGCGGCCACTGATTTCAGACACAGCCCTAACAGCATGTCTCTGGTCATGAGCTGAGGATGATTGGGAGCACTCTGGCTTTGGTTAGGCTCATGAGATTTGAGAAGTCTGTGGTGAATCTGGTTACACTCACGTGCAGTGGTGGAATGTAACTAAGTACATTTACTCAAGTATTGTAAGTCAAGTGCGAATTTGAAGTACTTTTACTTGAGTCTTTTCCTTTCATGCCACTTTCTACTTTTCCTTCACTACATTTCAGAGAGAAATATTCTACTTTTTACTCCACTACATTCATCTGACAGCTTTACTTACTTGTTACTTTACATGTTAAGATTAAGAGTACACAAAACACATGTAGTTTATAAAATACAATATTATTTTATTATAAATTAAACTACTCAACAATATACAGGCCTACAAGTCAAGCTGAAATGATTAGACCATTAAACACTTAGTTGATTGACAGAAGTGTTTGGATCGTTTCCGGTTTCTAAAATGTGAGGATTTTTGTGTTTGTGTGAGTACTTTTACTTTTAATATGTAATACATTTTTCCTGATGACACTTTCACTTAAGTAACATTTTCAATGCAGGACTTTTACTTGTAACAAAGTTCTTACTTAGGTAAAGGATATGAATACATCTTCCACAACTGCTCACTTCTTACCAACATCACACATGCGCATTTGATCAACTTCTCTGCTTCTCTCAAAGTGAATTTTAACCAGGCCATGACTTGATTATTATTATGCAGCATAGATCAGGAGGGAGGAGGAACCAAAAGATTTGATAAATATAAAAGCTAGCACATTTTGACTTGTTAAGCTGACTGCCAGTGGCAGTAATGGTTCAGCATGAAACAGGTGTTTAATACTCTTTCTTCCCCTCACATTTCTATTTATATGTGACAGTCTGTTCAGATGCTGACAGGGGGTTAGTGCTGATGACAGAGCACAAATACATGCAATCTGGCCAGAAGGAATCAGGCAGTCAGACTCCGAGTTCGTGGAAAATAGTGTTTGCTGCATAAAGAGTAGATCATTTGAAAATACTAAGGCTTCAGGTATGATGTGGTATGGTATATGTGTAAATATCAACAATCATCCAAAAAACTCAATCATTAACAATAGGAGTCTTCTCTTCTCTTCCTCTGATCAGTGAATGCCTAGGGTTTCTGGCACCAGATGCATGTTTATTTTTATTTTTTTTATGACTTCACTACACTTGAGACCAAACAAGGCCTATTACCAAAAATAACTTCAGACTTATGTCCATGGTATATTAACACATGTAAAGGATAACATGACACACACAAATATGTTTTTCTTTGCTCATTTTTAAGGTTTTAATAGCACATTCTGTGTGTATCTTGTTGTCCTTTACATTGTGTGGACCCACCATGGTCAAATTGTTAGTTTAGCCGGATTAAATGATATTTACACCCAATGTGTCAAAGGTTCCAAGTGAAGGGGTGGATACAGTCATCCAGAAGTCCTCCAGGTCCTCCGGTCACCAGAGCAGCCGCCACAGGACCCGCGACAAGAGCAGAGACCGGGACCAAGACCGAGACAGGGATAAGGACTGGCCGCCTGAGAAACTCTCTGATTCACACTCTCCGGTAAGTCTCAAAGAAAAAAAGAAGCGTTTTCTGTTTTTGAAATGTTTTTTAGTTTTTAGTTTTAAATATGCCAGTCATGTGAAATGTTCCATGTCCCTTTTCAGAGTCAGCCACTGAAGTCTCTGCGCAAACTCCTGCACCTTTCATCCTCATCCTCCAACCAGACTGCACAGTCTGATATGCGCTACCAGCCGCTGCCTAACCCAGCCTCTGCTCAAGGTGGTTTCACAGAAAGCCGTGGTCACTCAGGGGTCAGTACGCCCCAGCTGAAGAGCCGACAGACAGCCTACCCGCTGCCCGGACAGCTGGAATCTGGCTGGCACACATCAGCCCTGGCTCGCCCGGATGGAAACCCCTACCCGGAGCAAATGAGCATCAAGGGAGGCCAGAATGGCCACGGCTTCGGACGCCCCTCCAGGTCTCGTATGCCAAACCTCAACGACCTGAAAGAGACGGCTCTGTGATCTCCCATCACCCTACAGCGCTCAGATCCACATCAGACTCCTCCGTTTCCCCTCTGTTGCTCCTACACGTCCCTTGCATAACAATTCACCTGCTGACTGCACACACACACACACACACACACACACACACACACACACACACACACACACACACACACACACACACACACACACACAAAAAAGATACCAAACCTTCAGTTTGAAACACAGCTTGTCTCCATTTTTTTTAAAGCTTCCATGTTTGATAGACTTTATATTATTACTTCTGTAATTCTGATTATAATTTGTATTATAAAGTAAATATATTACAAATAAAAAAAAAATATATATATATATATATAAATGGATAGATGAAGTGTAGATTTTAAGTGTAAGTATTTTTGTTTCTATTCAATATAGAAATATAGTACATTTTATTGCATAGTATTTCCTTAAGACTATTTAAGGCATTCTAAACAAATAAAGTTTTATCAGTTGTTACAATGGAGATTGGTAATGTCAGTAACTTTACAGTGTGTTCATCTCACCCAGGATTGTAACTCTTCTTCCAAGCCGTCTTGCTTTTGAATGTGTCTGTCATACTGGTTACAGATGCTCAAATGTGCAACTGCAAGTCAAAGCAGTCTTGACATTGAAAATATAGCTGCAATGCAATTTTTCTGAGTTGGCACTGACAATCTTTAAAGCTTAGATCTATTTGTTCTTTTATTAGGATATTTAGGTTTTTATGTCTTTTGTAAAGCAGCCATTTTAGTGGTATTTATGGTGCCATAAACTGACAAAAACCCTAACCTACATCGCCCTCTGTAGGAGATAATGAAGCACTGCATCTACTGTTTTCTGACCATGAACTAACATTTAATCATGTTAGTTCATTCATCATTTTCATATATCTTTTGAACAATATGTTATATTATAAAAACTATGGTTGCACCTAAATCATTACAAATAGAACACATAATAACTGTTCCTTGTACAGACTATACTGACGATCCTTTTGGTAGTAATGTAATCTAAAATTATTTACTGAAATGTTTATTTATGTAAAAGTGTTGAAGCACCCTTATGGATGAATTATACAGTAGTTCAAATATTGATACTTTGCCCTGCAAACTTCAAGGATCCAGTTAATGACAAAGGATGAAGTTGATACTGAAGGATGTGATTCACTCTGATAACTTCCCTCACTACCAGGATTCAAGGAAGTCCGTTTGTTGCCCATTTCTTACTTAAAGATTTTACATAAGCAACGTCCAAGTGGTTCTACTTGTTTGTTTCTATCTGTTAAATACATGTATAAATACATCCAAAATATTATATAAAGTTTAACTGCTGTGAAAAAGTGATTTATACAACATTTTTGCAAGTTTTATTCCCCTAATCATTGTTAGAAAGTAATTTTTACAGCAGCTAGAGGAACATAAAAGCCATTCTGGGTGTACAAGCGCAGTGGTTCCCAACGCCCCCACTCCTGTCAGACCAACTCAAATATACCATTAACACCACCCGTCCATCATGTTCCAAATGTGTTCCTGTATATTATTACTTTTTTCACATTTTAATTGGCAATGTTAACAGTACTGCTTCTACCTGGAGTGGCAGAAGCTGGGCGTTTCAACCAGTTATCTATTTCTTTAGTTAAGCTAACTATTTCAACTGTTCACTTTAGCTTTGCTAACTATTTTAACTGTTTATTCATTACTTTAGCTAACTATTTCAACTGTTTATCCATTACTTTTAGCTAACTATTTCAAACATCTATTACTAACTTACTAACTACAAGCTAACTGAACTGTTTATTCATTACTTCTGGCTAACTGTTTCAACTGTTTATTCAATCATCAACTGTTCATTCACTGCTATTTCAATCATTTTGCCACTACTTTTAGCCATGCTTTTAGCTAACTAGTTTAACTGTATCCATTTTTTTTATTTTGCTTTTTCACTTTACTTTTGTGCTAGCTAACTATTAACGTTACAACAGTTTGTTTTAGCTTACTAATTCAACCATCCATTACTTTTAGCAAGATAATTCAACCATTTATCTATTCCATGTAGCAATTTCAACTATTTTAACTGTTTATCCATATTTTTTTTTTAGCTTTTTCACAATTTGTTCATTACTTTTGCTCTAGCGAACTGTTTATCGATTAAGTTGAGCTAACTATTTGAACCATCTATCCATTGCTTTGAGTTAACTGTTTAGACTTTTCTGCTCGCTTGCTAACTTTTCACACACTCTCAATCACACCACCTAACCAATGATCAGGTCAAATTATTTCAGCTACTCTGAAGTCTTTCCATGTAACCCCTTACAATTGCAGAAGTACCCCCTGGGCTACATGTACCCCTGGCTGGGAATCACTGTAGTGTATTTTTATCTCCTTGCAAATATTGAGCCACTTTGGACCAGCTTATAAAAAATCTTAATACAGAACCACAGTGGGGGCAGATGCTCTGTACTGTAACATTGTTTTCTGTCTGGGATAAAGTGCCATGAAAGTAGCTTTGCAGAAATAAATCCTAAGCTTTTAAATGATGCACTTTGAAGAGACTGTATGGCTCAGCAATATTGCCCTGACTCTGTAAATTCTTCCTCACTTAATCATGTGCACAGTGTGTGAAGACTGAAACACAGAGCCTGAGGCTTACACATTAACACTCTGTCCAAACATGACCGTATCGTATTGTGTGTTGTGCATCTGTAAGGACCGTGCACACTCTGTACTTGACACAATACATTTCTCTCTTTGGATTACTGTTTTGCTGAAGAAGCACTGTGTATTATATTAATACTGATGTGTGACTACTTGTTTGGTAATATTTATAACAGGAGATGTTCATCAACTGTTTAAATGAAATCAAGTATTGCATTTGTGATTTTATTACAGACACAAATTAGTAGCATAGTCAGTGTTAATCTGCTTTTTTTAACAGAGCATTTACTGTACATGAGAGCATAAACCCACAAATGAATGCTTAAACATTTTAGAATATACATGTTTACATATGTAACAGTAAATCTCAAATAAAACAACCTAATTTGATTTGAATCTTTACCTGTAGAATATTCTTTGTAAGTGTGTGAAAGAGTGAGAAAGTTCATGAATAAGTAAACAAATCTTCTTCTTTTTTTAACTCCTGTAGCTTTATTGAAGAACAGGCCTTTAAATTGCATTTTAAACTGAAATCCCCTGTATGTGTCCAATGTCCTATTTACATATTAAAACAATTAATTCATACAGACTTTAAGACAGATAAATAGTGCATCAAACATGTCCACCTTCCCAAACTTAGTTTGCTTTGAGCCTCATTAAAGAGAGGAAGGTTGTAACAAAGTAACATGATGGATCTTTTTCATGCTGGACCGATGTCACCCTTTTGGCAAGCGGCAGGTTGGCAGGGGAAGGATGGACAGTGATTAAAAAGCAGGCTGAGCACACTTTAGGAACACTTGTTCATGCACATCAGCAGCTCCATCCTTATGGCGATGCGGGTGTGCCAGCCCAGCGGCAGCAGGCGGATGTAGCGAGCTACGATGGGGGGGCGCAGCAGGTTCTGTACCATGGAGGTGCGGTCAGAGTTCCCATAGAAGACCTGAAAAGTAGAAAGCAGACTGCATGTAAAGATTCACTAGATCACTTAATCATCATGTCTTCACTTCATTCTTCTTTTGGATCAATTTACTCAGTGACAAGATGGTTAGACCAAGATAGGACTAGATAGGAAACCCATTTTTGCACCATTCAAGAGCAGAAATAAATTTCCTATCTAGTTTATATTTATATATTAAAACATGTGGATCCCATTTGATGTTCTTAGGCTTATAAGATTGATTGGATCTCAAACTGTTATTTATTCAGTATGTCTTTCCATCAATTAGATATTCTGTGCTCATGACTTTCATTTGTAAAATTACTGAGGACAAAGCCAAGCAGAAGTGAAAACAAAAGTCCAGGTTATGGCTGAAACAAACTCTAATTTTCATTATTAATTATGTTCTTGATTAATCAATTATTAGATTGATCTATATAATGTCAGAAAATAGTTAAAAAAAAAAAAAAAGTCCTATTACAATTTCCTTAAAATGTAATTGTTTTCAACCAAGAGCCCAAACTCCAAAGCTAACAGAAAAGCAGCAAACACTGGAGAATCTGGAACCAAAGAAAGTGCTCCAAAGAAATGACCATTAGTCTGTCAACAGTTAATCGACCAACCATTTCAGCTGACAGGGGGAAATATAACGGAGTCTGTTTGGTGAAGGTATGGTTAATTTAAATCAACAGCCTTCAAGTGGTCTTAGTGTAAAACTTATTTTAATTTTTATTTGTCACATTAACTCTCCCTGATGCTGAAATGCAGCAAAACTGTTAGCTTAGTGTGTGGTGAGTTGGGACATTGATCTCCTGGACAAAGCAGGTATTGTTAGGTTGTCCATTGCTGTATTCAGTGACAGAATGTAACTAAGTACATTTACTCAAGTATTGTAATTAAGTACAAATTTCAGGTACTTGTACTTTACTTGAGTCTTTTCTTGTCATGCCACTTTCTACTTCTACACCGCTACATTTCAGAGAGAAATATTGTACTTTTTACTCCACTACATTCATCTGACAGCTTTAGTTACTAGTTACTTTACAAATTGAAATTTATGCACGTGTGTGCACATGTAGTTTATAAAATATGATCGTTTTATTATAAATTAAACTACCCAACAAGATATAGACCTACTGTACATGTACAGCTGAAATGATTAGACCATTAAACCCTTAGTGGTAGTTTCTAAAATGTGAGGATTTTTCTGCATTGAGTACTTTTACTTAAGTAAAGGATCTGAATACTTCGTCCACCACTGGCTGTATTCCCTTAAAGTGGCTTGGTCAGGTAGTCACCCAGTAAGAGCGCAGGTTCGAATCCGACCTGCTGCATGTCATCCCCCATCCCCCATCTCTCATCTCTCTCCCCCTTTCCTGTCTATCCACTGTCTATCTAATAAAGGGAAAAAGCCTCAAAAATTAATCTTTAAAAAAACAATCCGTGTGTGTGTGTGTGTGTGTGTGTGTGTGTGTGTGTGTGTGTGTGCTGCCACAGAAACAAGTCTGTTTAGTGTCTAAGACTTTCAGAGAATTTGTCATTTGATAGACTGTCATTCTCACATATATGGTCCTATTTACTGTAACTGCTGTTGACAAAGACAAGTCATACTGTATTAATAAAGTCTGACAAGATTCCCAAACCTATTTACGTCATTTGTTGCATAAAGAGATTTAAAAAACACACTGTCCATAGCCCTACACTGACTACTATTTGGTGTGCTTACCCTGTTGTTTCCTGTCTGGTCTTTGTAATAGATCCAGTTGAGAGTTTCCACAGTGCGATACTGGATGCTGTATTTAGTAATCCACTCATCAGCATCGCAGCGGCCCTGGGTGAGGATGCCAGACACCACACCCACCTCCATCAGGTCAATCTGGATCCACTGATGTGGGTCGTTAAACTTGGAGAGCCATGCACACCTAACAAACATCAACATACAGAACATACTTGTATGTAGTATATAGATAGATAGATATATAGATAGATAGATAGATAGATAGATAGATAGATAGATACTTTATTGATCATCAAGGGGAAATTCAAGGTCCCAGTAGCTTAAAGACATCACACACAACATACACATACATCATAAACAGGATGATAAAATGACAAATCCACATGAATAATATGGACAATAAAAGAAAAGATACTAAATAAAAAATCCAAATGAATGTACCAAGGGATGTATAAGCATGAGAGGCGTGCAGTGACAGGGCAGGTAAGGTGCTCTATGAGAGGGGGTGTCATGGTGTTGTGCAAATAAGTCCAATAGTCCAAGGATAAAGTCTAGAGACCAGCATTAAATATGGACGATATAAGAGAAGAATGTAGACATAGGAATATAAAAACTATAGCAGTGCAAGGATAACGTTTAAAAAAAGACAGCATTAAATATGGACATTATAAGGGAATAAAGTAGTCAGTAGGATAGACACACATCAACAGTCAATGTTAGAGGTTTGAAGTAATATTGTTACAGCCATTGTTCAAGTATTATTATGCACAATAACGAGCAATAAGAAGAACAAGGTTGTCGTGACATACCCAAAGCCTTGGTTGTTGAGGCGAGCATTGCTGGGCATCCAGGAGGAGTACCATCCCGTGTACTGGTCCTGATTGGAGCAGCTGATCTGCTCTGATGTCACAGATCCAGATTCAAAGCCCAGAGCTCGGTGGTAAGGGCATTCTGTGGAGGGCAGACGCACGCTTTACTGTGGCATCAAAAGGGTTTCATTTGTAGGATTCTTAATAAATTAAATAAATCTAAGACTTTTAACTGATAATATTAACCCTTATGCTGTCTTCCTATCAACCATGCAACTTGTTGTCCACCCAGGTCAAAAATGAACACTTTTTGGGCATTTTTTGGTGCTTTTTCCTGTGCTTTTTTTTCACCAGTTTTGTTTTTAAACCAATCATTTATATGAAATTATATCGAACTTTTAAGTTAACAAGCAGAAATTATAAATTATTTTGACTAATAGTTAACATCAGAGGAACGTATGTTGAAGTTTAGTCAGGATACTCTTTAAAAACTATTTCAATTGTTTTTTTCAAATGCTACAAAATTGTATAAAACACCCAAAATTCAATAAAAGTTGTGAATGTATCATTCATTTTACTTGTGAAGCATGTTGTATGGAACCATCTATCCATTTTTGGGAAATTAGGTTGAAAACAAAAACAAATTTCACACAGAAATTTGGAAACGGGTCAAATTTGACCCGAGGACAACAGGAGGGTTAAACTTGCCTCATTCATTTATTCATTCAACCTTTATGTATACTCGAAAGATCATCGAGGGGCAGCCCTCATTTACAATGACATCGAGTCGCAAAGACAAAGAAAACAACACAGAAAAGGAAGCAACGCCATCATGAGAGCATAGAAAGGCACCAAAACTTTTCAAAATGAAAAAAAACTATTTGACAAACAGATCGGGACAACCAGGATGCAAAAGAAATACAACTATGTAAAGCAATTACAAGTAGAAGCCTGCATGTCCAAAATCAGCCTCAAAAAACACAACCGGGTCTAATATACAGTTTAATGTCCAAGTAACATTTGAATGGTATCATGATTTTATTCTCTAATAAAGTATTCTGAGCAGCCTTCCTGTTTGTGGTGATGTAGTTTACACTAAGCTCTGATATGGCGAAGGGTTGTGTGATAAGGTGGAAGAAGATGATCGGAAAGTCATCTGACGCGTGCCGCTTTGCCCGGTATCATGCTGTTAGGTGAAGGGAACGACCTATTTTGGGCTCCCTAATCTGCTCATCACATTCCCGCACAGGTAATGAGATTATCTCACAGCATTTGCTATTCCAGGCCTCTTCCTCACAGTTGTTCATTTCTTAAACACAAACTGTTACCATCTCTGTTACAGATCCAAGCCCTTTACGTAAGAACATGGTTGAAAGGGGTCAAGATCAGAGTATATGGTGATTGTGCGCCCCTGCAGAGATGCAGAGACTGAGCCAAGATTAGATTGAGTGCATGTAAAGACACACAGACAGCTACCATCAGCTGTGCGATCCATCACACCAGCTCTGTGTGCCCAAGACACCTAAAAAATCCACAGGATAGAATGCTGCCCACCATCAACCTTCACATGTATGATGTTCCCTACTGTGTCATTGTCCTTCACACATGTCCTTCATGTCCTGCACACATCTGTACATGTTGTTCATACATTGTTCATATTACATAGCCATATTTATTCTGCTGTTATAAGGTAACTGCTAATACACTGCACATATTTATATTTAATTTATATTATTCTAAAACACCTTCTGTTAAAACCAACTGTACACTACCGTCTACACTGCACTATATTCCTTGTCTGTCTATACTTGTATATCACATTGCACTTTTCTGCTCTTTTTGCAAACTACATTCCGTTGTCTTTATACTTGTACTCTGCACAATGAAAATAAAGTTGAATTTAATCTAATCTAATAATGTGCATCCCGGTTTGAACAGACAGCATCACATCACTCCACTCCAAGCTTCACATAACTGGCTCGCTGTCCGTTTTAGAATTTATTTTAAGATTTTACTGATCACTTATAAAGTGTGTCAGGGTCTAGCCCCCGACTACATCACAGAAATGCTGACCCCATACGAGCCTGTTCACAGCCTTAGATCATGAGCAGGGCCCTTCTAACCGTTCCAGAGTCGAGCACCTTGTCCACTTGGACACCTCGGCTTTGGAACAAGCTGCCCTTGGAGCAATAAGAAGGCTTGCTGAATCAGTTACTTCTTTTAAATCCCTTCTTAAAACCCATTTTTTTAGACTCGCTTTCATGTGA
The DNA here is from genome assembly GCF_010015445.1 of Perca fluviatilis. Lineage (NCBI taxonomy): Eukaryota > Metazoa > Chordata > Actinopteri > Perciformes > Percidae > Perca > Perca fluviatilis. Next base: position 39,745,633 of record NC_053120.1, read on the forward strand.
TTTTGTCTTTTTATCGTCTTTTTACCCTATCATCTGTTAATTTCATTTTGCTTATTCATTTGTCGTTTTTACTGTCCTTTGAAAGTGTCCCATCTTCTATTTTCACTATTACAATGATGTGTATATTGAGCTGTATGTGTTTCTGTCAAAGCACTTTGTAAACTATTGTTTTTAAAGATGCTATACAAATAAACTTTATTATATATTATATTATATATGTTTTTGCACATTCTGCACTCAAGCCATTCAGCCTCCTTTTTCTTATGTTAAACGGCTATTAGTATATATTTGTTTCTGTATTTATTGTTTATTTCATATTAATGTTTAATATGTTTGTTTGTTATGTATGCACCTTTCACCAAGGCAAATTCCTCATAAGCGTAACTTACTGTGGCAATAAACTCTTTTCTGATATTATTATATAACGTAGTATATTAACGTACTGGCCTGGTTTCTAACAGCATTCCACATCCTCGTGAGGGTTAGTGAGGGGGACTACAAGTCAACACAGGTGGTGTCACCCGGGTGGAGTCCTCACCTGGCATGCAGTTCAGTGAGGGAGCCTGAGGTGGCGGTGGCAGCAGTGAGGTCGGCAGGACAGTTGGGATGACAGTGGTGGCACGTGTGGGTGAATCAGCAGACTCACAGTCACAGGTGCAGGCTTTTGTGTTTGATGTCCATGTCTCGATCACCTGCTGGTCCTCCTCCTGCAGCTCCTCCTCCGGGACAGCCTCCTCCTCCTCCGGGACCGCCTCGTCCTCCTGAAGGAGACACGTGGACGAGTTAAACGAGAGGTTCAAGTCCCACTCCAAACTTCTTTCAGGTGGTTTATTATTAGACTCTTACCTCCTGTGAGTGGACAGCGATCAGGGCTGTGCCACGTCAATAGATGCGTGAAACGGAGAAGCAGAGTAAATAACTAACTCAAACTTAAATTAATACTTATTAACACAAAGGAACTTTTTGTAGGTACATTCACGTGACTAGCATGACGATGAAAATTACAAATATCTCTAATTAGTCTCCATGATTTGTGTATATGTGACCAGACAAAACCTGAGAAAAAACAATATAGAAGAAAAAAAATAACTTTTCCCAATCACAAACGATTAATCGCTCATTGGCCACTATGAACATGGTTACAAAAATACACTACAACCAAGGCAGACATTGAGTATATGCCTGTTTTTTTTAGGGCAGACAGAGTGCATTATGATTTAATAATATTCCTCATGCAAGCGCACAGTGACTTACCCTGAGATAGAAGCAGGAGGAACAGCACAGCAGCACATCGAGCAGTGACCTCCATCTTCCTCTTCAGCTGTGCTGGAATGCGATGAGTGTGTGATAGCCAACGGTATAGTAGATAGGATTACTGTAATCCACAGGCCTCTAATGGCCTTATCTAATACTTTTTATTGGCCCTTAGACACCTCCCTTAGGCTTGTCTATTGTACTGCACCTGTGGCGAATACCTTAATTAATCATTCTTTATGGCAGTGGTGTCTTTCAGGACAATGCCATCACCTGTCATTATAACCTGCTCATGTGTTTGAATACACAGATGACATGTTAGACATGGTCCAGGCAAAAACTCAATTCACAACTATCCCAGATGAGCCCAGGTTAAAATGTCAAAACATCATGCAAGGGATGTCCTAGTGTCCTATGTTTCCTTTCTGTACCTCACCTGTCACCATCTGACAAAATGGCAAAATGCCCACCTCCCCCCCGAATAAACTTGAAAGAATATCACGCAATACTGTGTCCACCACTGCAACAGGTGCAACTTTTTGGGGTACATTTTGGGAAACAGCCTTGTTCAAACATACTGTTTATGCCAAACAGTAGGCCTATGTTTGAACAAGTCTGTTAAAAGCCATTAAGTCCTACACTTACCACTTCTAGCTACATTTCCCTCCTGGTTATTACGCCTCTATTAAAACACTCAGCTGATGCTTCTGATGATTGCGTTTTAATGTGCGGAACCATCCGGTTCCTTGAGGTTTGATTGATGTATTCACATCAGCCAATCACATCAGTGATATCGAGTTAAAGCTATATTAAAGCTTAGGATAGGCGGAGACTGTAAAGAAATGTCAGCCAATGAACAACGTTATGAGCGCTCCATTGGCCAATCAGAAGCTTGATGCCAACTGGCCGTGTATGTTTCAGGGTGGCGCTGGGTAGTTCATTTCGTCAGAGGGGGAATACAGTGTTGTTATTCAAGGTAAGTAGTTTTGAACGTGTATAATTTCACCTTTTATATTAAAAAGAACATACACGCATGGTCGCATGTCGTATTTAAAACAGGCTAGGCGTTGGCTGAACAGGCTAATGCTAACCGCTGAATAACGGTGTTAACGGTAGCTACCTCCGTTAGGTTGTGTTGATAACGGTAACGTGATGGTTTCAGTCATGTTTATGGTATAACTGTAGAGAACTGGCTTTTTAATTGATTATGAAAATGACAGTCTCATGTAATTTTTTTTAAATGTATCTTGAATTGAAAACACGGGATGTGTCGTCTCTGGGAAACTGTTGAGGTTGAATGAACATGAAGTTAAATGTTGCGCAGTTTATCTTAAACACATGGCAGCAGACCATTCACAATTAGCTTAATAACTAACTATGTTATTGTCATTGATATGAAGTTATTACATGAATCGTGTTTTTAGTTTGATTGACCTGATTAAAATATAATTAGTCTTGCATCTTGGTAATTTCTCGAGCACCTTCCACATGTCATACTGTAATTTCCTCAATTTGGCTTAAGTTGTAAGAATCAGACTGACTCTTGATATGTACATCTGATTTCACATTATAAGTGATTAGATGTGTTCTTTCGAATGCCTTTTGCCTCTTTCTGTGGAACCACCCACTCCTTTATCTCTCATTGTGTTTCACAGCTTCTCTGTCTTCCTGTCATCTCTTCATTTCAGATGCAGTTCATGCTTCTGTTTAGTCGACAAGGCAAGCTCAGGCTTCAGAAATGGTACGTGCCTTTGTCTGATAAGGAGAAAAAGAAGATCACCAGAGAGTTGGTGCAGACGGTCCTGGCTCGAAAGCCCAAAATGTGCAGCTTTCTGGAGTGGAGAGACCTCAAGGTTGTATATAAGAGGTGGGTTGTGAGTTGGGGCTTGTTTATGGACAAAATGCTCTCTGGTTGAACGCTCACAGAAAAGAATATTTCACACTTCCCTGGGCAATTCATAGACCTTTCATTCATACACACAGCTCAGTTGGAGAAGCAGGAGAAAGTGTTATCAAAGTGACAAAGGCATCAGGACTGCACTCAGACTACAACGAGAAAGAGCATTCATTTTGCTTCATTATATTCTGTTGCCGTGCCAACGGACAAGCAGGCGGATTATTGGTGAACCCGGGTGACCCAACAGGGAACGGCAAACATAGCACTTGAGGTGTTGACGACTCAGGGACTTTGCATTAGAGCTGGGCAATATATTGATATTATATCGATATCGTGATAATGAGACTAGATATCGTCTTAGATTTTGGATATCGTAATATGGCGTAAGTGTTTGTCTTTTCCTGGTTTGAAAGGCTGTATTACACTAAAGTGATGTCATTTTCTGAACTTACCAGACTCTTGTAACTGTTCTATTATTTGTCTTTACCCACTTAGCCATTATATCCACATTACTGGTGACTATTTATCAAAACTCTTATTGTGCAAATATTTTGTGAATGCACCAATAGTCAACACTACACTATCGTTGCGGTATAGATATCGAGGTATTTGGTCAAACATATCGTGATATTTGATTTTCTCCATATCGCCCAGCCCTACTTTGCATCATTGTACAACAAACACATTAATAGTTTTTCATGTGTCTACAACAATTCAATTGACTCGTATTGCATCCTATGAAGACATAAAAGTGTAAGTGATTAGGACTCTTGTCTCTGGATCTAGTTGTACTGCAGTGGTCAGAATATATCTGTTCTCCATTAGTTCTGTGTAGCTCTCAGAGCATGTCCTACCTACTCACCTCAAAAGAGAGTTCTTGGATACAGCTGTTACAGCTGTATGTTTATATAATAATTATGTGCCAAACATGAGCAATACCTTTGCTGAAAAGCTGAAGGAAAAGAGGTCCAAGATTAGTAATTACTTTGAGAACATTATTCAATATTGGTTGAGATGTGTTGTGATTTTAAGGATATGTGAAGGGCCATAGACATTTGAAAATATATTTCAGTTTTAGTACAACAAAGACAATAACTGTTGCTGCTGTTTGATGTTAAGACTGGTTATGATGTGCAGTTAAAAAGTATATGATTTGGAAAGATGGGTTCTGGAGCACACAGTTTTAGTAAAGCGTAGCAACTAACGCATTACACACTTAATATTTCAACATTCAGCCTGTCTTCATAAAGACATACAGCATGACCAGGCCTGCAACTCACTCATTTTCATTATCAATTATTCTGCGATTATTTTCTCAATTAATCGTTTTGTCTATACAATGTCTGAAAATAGTGAAAAATGCCTGTTGTGTTTTCTTACAGTTCAAGGCAATGTATTCAAATTTTATGAACAGTCAAAAAAAGTCAAATATATTTAGTTTTCTATCAAATATGACAAAGATAGGCAGGAAATCATCACATTTGAGAATCTGGAAGCAGAGAATGTTTGGCATTTTTGAAGAATAACTACAGCGATGAATCGATTACCCAAATAGATGCCGCAAAATGTTCTGTCCATTGACTAATCGATTCATGGACATTAAAAAAAACGTACAGCGTGTCCTCATGAAGACAGTTTTCAGCAATTCAAATCCTCAAAATGTGTACTGCATTCCACCTGACCATGTGTCAAAAAATCAATGTGGGATGAGAGATGAGACTGAATCCACTGACGGTGCAGCTCCTCTCGCTGATATATTTGCCAAAATAAATTGCATTTGTAATGGGAAAATTACATTTAAGCATAATTCCTTATATTTTTATGTTTAATTCGTACTTTACTTCTCTCACAAATGCTGAAAGAGTTGATCTCATTTCCCACATGCAGATTTTGATTCTAACTTTGTGAGACGTCCAGTCTGGAACATAATGTGAGCACTGTTTGTCTGAACAGATAGGGGCTACAAGGTCACCCTAAAACTATCGTACAGGGAGGAGGAGGCGAAATGGCTCCGAGATGTCTCTTGTGTTTTTTCTGATTGTCTTCATGTGTATCAGATTGCCTGTAAGAACTGTAGCGTCATAATATTCCAAGTGCGTATGTGCTGTCACTCTGAAGATGCATATAAGCCTGGTGTTTCTGTTCACTCATTTGAGAAACTGACTCCACACTGGGCTGCGGCCTTTTGTGAAATCATGTTGCTCCTATATTTGCAAATATATCTTTTTTAATAAAATACAAAAACCCAACTTGGTTTTAGTCTCAGTCTGTCTTATTTGTTTCAATTTACTAAACTCTGAAATCCCCCCCCCCTGCTGCAAAGGAAACTTCCACTACACATTCATATGTGGCAATTTTAAAATGTAGCTCCAATAAATGCTCTGAGCTCCCTGTCATACGTATGTGAAACAGAAAATATACCTCTAAAAACAACATTGTGCAAAAAATTATTTAATTCTGATTATTGCGATGTGTTTTCACGATATTGGAGGGAATTATCATTTCAACCTGCGATTTGGAAATTGCACTAGTTCATATTGCGATTTCGATAAAATTGTGATTAATTGTGCAGCCCTACTGAGAAGACAAGGATGTGGAGTTGTAGACTTGTTCCAGACAGTATTTCAAGCTTGTCTTTCTAAAAATGTACAGCCGAGTCCATTGTGCCCTTCTTACCCACTGGTTGTGAGGGATCAACTGACCACCTCCTTTATGAGCCAATCATCACATGCTTAAAGAGTGCCTCTGGGATTATCAGGGATAAAGAACCATGGCAGAATGAGGCTTAACTCATACAGCCTTCTGCATCCGGTTTCTGGCTGTTAAATGAATACCCCGTACACAGTAAACAGCAATCCTTAATAATGGCAGGAGTGCTCTCGCAGCACTATTACAGTGAGCTGGGAGACGGTATATATCACTTGGAGATAAAAAGGTGTAAAGTCAGCTCTTCTTATATTTACGTTGTCAGGTTGATGTTGCAGTTTTCACAGTGGAAGATACTTTGTTTAAATGCTATTGTCAAGTTAAAGTTGGCTGGCTTGTCTCTGTGTTGCAGATACGCCAGCCTGTACTTCTGCTGTGCCATAGAGGACCAGGACAACGAGCTGATCACACTGGAGATCATCCACAGATATGTGGAGCTGCTGGACAAATACTTTGGCAGTGTGCGTTTTCTGATGTATCCTCACCTCTCTTATTCTTTTGTATGGAGAAGACAAAACTTTATTATTTGTCACATACAGTACAATACAGTAAGGCAAGGCAAGGCAGCTTTATTTGTTTAGCACATTTCAGCAACAAGCCAATTCAAAGTGCTGTTTAAAACAGTTAAAAATATAAAAAAGATCAAAATTACGAGAATAAAAGTTACAGTGCAATATAAGAAATGAACAGTTATTTAAAGAAAGGCAGCATCAAAAAGAAAAGTCTTCAGCCTTGGTTTTAAAAGAAGTGAGAGTTGCAGCAGACCTGCAGTTTTCTGGGAGTTTGTTCCAGATATGTGGTGCATTAAAACCACATATTTCAGTACAATGTAGTGACATTTGGATATTAAAGCCATTGTGCCATTTTTGCAACCTAGAAAATACTACTTAGTCATAATTAGTGTTCTTTTCATTTATGCACGACAGGTTTGTGAGCTGGACATTATTTTCAACTTTGAGAAGGCTTACTTCATTCTGGATGAGTTCTTGCTGGGTGGGGAAGCTCAGGAGACGTCCAAAAAGAATGTGTTGAAGGCCATTGAGCAGGCTGACCTGCTACAGGAGGTAAGGCATCTAATGAAATCAATGGGGGGACGATAATGATTAGTTTCTCTCTCTTTCTTCTACTTCATTAGTAATCTGCTCTTACTTTCCACTTTAAGTCAACATTTGTGATTTTTCAGACCAAAGAATAGAAAGTTAAATTGAGTATTTTACACTACTGCTTCCTCGCTTAGAGGTATAACCTTTAAGATTTCAGTTGTAGTTGATTTTGTGACAATTACCGTTTAATACTTTTTATTCGATTAGTCTGTTTATGTCAATATCCATACACCAAATTTTCCACCTCAGCCAAGCATAACTACTTTTTTTGCGATATTTGGACTTTGGACTTTTTCAATTTCCGGCAGTTGTTTTATTCGCAAATGTGCATTACATTAGATGTATGGAAACACACTTACTGTGCCTGCTCCTTAATGTTCTGTCACTTGCTGCAATATTTAAGATTGATCCGCTGATGTGAAATGTTGAAATGTTTTGTTGACACATTTAATGATGAACGATTGCAGTTAGCGCTAACCCCTGTGACAAACACATTGCATTTCCTGTCACTGCTTCACAATAAAAGCCTCCGCGTGTTTTATCAGTTTAAATCTTTTTAACTAGCAGCAGCTCTAGGGATGGGAATTGATAATATTTAATTGATACCAATGCCATTATTCATGCTGCTTTTCGTGTCGATTCTTTATTGTTTCCCTTATTAATTCCTGGTCAATTTTCTGTGGAAAAAAAGTAGGCCTACACAGGTTTTCAGCATTAATGCAACTGTTTTATTATCTCTGAGTCTGAACACAGTGTAGAGGAAATAAGAGAACATTTGTACAGCATCCGTTTACATTTAGGTTTTCTTAGTGAAAGAAAAACAATCTGCTAAGCCTGCCTGCGTGGCAGTAATGTTATTATAACTGGATATTTAGCCGCAGTAACGGACAAGCTGCTCGGTTAGGAAGCAGTTTTTCAGGATATTGCTGATGTCAACTTGTGCTTATTTAAAATGATCATTAATTTTACAGACATTATAAGCAGCACTGTTGTCATCTTTCTCGGTGAAATGAAATGAAGCCCTTTGAATTGTTTCTTCCTCTCCGCAATGAGTCCTTCTGCCAGCAGCGTAGACGCATGAGTTTGACATCATTGTTTTGCAATGTGCAACTGTCCGAAAAACACGCAGGCGTCGATAAAAGGAGTTGATAAGCTTGGAGGAATACGATTTCGATATATCGGACAATTTGGAACCGGTTCTCAACTGGAACCGGGTATCGATTCCCATCCCTATACAGCTCTGAAACACCTGAACAGTAAACAGTGATGTTGATATTGAGATAAAACGGTAACGCTGGCTAACACGCTGAATCATTTGTGAATCCCTTTCGCGTGTGAATGCAGTTTAAATCCAGCGCGGAAATGGTGGACTCCACCACTACCAATGAAAACTATAATATAGAGAGGTAATTACTGAAAATGAATACATTGAATGGCTATTGCAAAAAAAAATTGACTACCATTTAGTAAGTGGTTTTTACAAATGTGCTTTGAGTTCGTAAAAATCTAAAGGTTTACAGCTTTAAGTTTTATTCAAGTCGGAGTGCCTGTATCACATACAAGTAAAAGCAGAGCTCCTACAAATATTCGAGAAATGTATGAAAAATGTACTGTACTTGAATTTGATTTCGTCTTTTTTTAAAAGTGACACCTGCTTTATTTTTTGTGACTTTCCTTTCATTGGCTTTCACTGTGCTCATTTAGTTTGCTTGGTCGTGATTTATCTTGATCTGACATTCTTCTGTCTTTGCCTGTGTATTCTTTCACTATTGTGATTTGCAGAATATAGACTTTCAGATGCGCCTGTTTGCAGGTACAGTTTGTAAAAAAAATACTAATAACCCCTTGCTGTAGTGTTAGATCAGTAGCTTTAGATGTACTGTAGATTCCCCAACACAACGCTAAAGCTTCAGAAACAACCAATCAGCAACAGCAATATGTCCAGTGCCAGGAATACACCACTGATGTTGAAGTTGCTGGTGTGTTTTTCTGCTTCATATTGACTTTAACCCTGATATCTTTGATGTAACTGTAATCCTAGGCACTAACCAAAACCTAAACCAATTCATCAGCAGCACATCTACATGGAAAATGTTAAAGTGCTCATATTATGCTTTTTGGCTTTTCCCCTTTTCCTTTATTGTGTTATATATCTTACAAAGTGAAAAAGCCCAAAGTCCCCCCCAAAGGGACTTACCATCTCCAAAGAAAACACTGTTCACCAACTGCTCCAAAAAGCTCTACTGTAGTCCAGCCTTTACTTCAGAGACAAACGTGGGTCACTTTGTAACACACGTTATAATGCTCGCCTAGCTACTAGCGTGGCCCGCCCTCATACTCTGCTTCTGACTGGCTAGTAGTCCTTACCTAGGTACTGTCAGGGCACGCCCTCATACTCTGCTTCTGACTGGCTAGTAGTCCTTACCTAGGTACTGTCAGGGCACGCCCTCATACTCTGCTTCTGATTGGCTAGTAGTCCTTACCTAGGTACTGTCAGGGCACGCCCTCATACTCTGCTTCTGATTGGCTAGTAGTCCTTACCTAGGTACTGTCAGGGCACGCCCTCATACTCTGCTTCTGACTGGCTAGTAGTCCTTACCTAGCTACTGTCAGGGCACGCCCTCATACTCTGCTTCTGACTGGCTAGTAGTCCTTACCTTGGTACTGTCAGGGCACCCTCATACTCTGCTTCTGACTGGCTAGTAGTGTTTACCCCCCTCTCTTTACTGCTAGTAGTCCTTACCTAGGTACTGTCAGGGCACGCCCTCATACTCTGCTTCTGACTGGCTAGTAGTCCTTACCTAGCTACTGTCAGGGCACGCCCTCATACTCTGCTTCTGACTGGCTAGTAGTCCTTACCTAGGTACCGCACATGTGCAACTCCCAACAAAGATGGGAGTTGCACATGTGAGATGTCTCACTCTGCTAAAATAGAGCTCAACACACAGGGTGAAAAGAAGAAAAAAAAATATGGTGTTTTTTGAAAATTAAACTATGTAAACCTATTCTGGTACAACATCTAAATATAATTATGAACCTGTCGTCGAGAGAAGGAACTTTAATGTCTTTATATCCCCGCGGTAGACTCGTGAAAGCTAAAGGGAATATCTATACGTGACTTATTACATTAAAACAAGTTCTCCCTTTCAGTGTCACTAAAATATTTCAAATGATTTGATTCTCCACATCCCACACATTCCGTACGGTCTTTTTCAGACATACTGTATTTGATGGTTGAAGTGAGGAGAGCTCAGGTTGCAGCCCAGAAACAAAGCCTCATTGTCTGCATCGCTGAGACCACACAAACACTTCTGGTCCAGATTAGCATTTCAGATAGAGGGAGCATGATTACAGTAACAAAACCACAGTGTCACTGCAATTAAGGATTCTGACCGAAAGCATATTCAGCAGTAAAGCAACAACCACCACAGCTGTGTTTCAGCCTCAGTACACACAAGGCTCTCTTTCTGTTCAATCCATTAATGCCCTATATCGAAACCAAAAGCAGAGCAAGAAACATATCATTATTCAGATATCTTGAATATGTTACAGCGGAGATATTTAAGTGATTGTTTGAATGTCTGTAGACAATGTAAAACAGCACACCAGAGTGATCTGGCAAAGGCAGTTTTTAATGTTGAATACATGTAAGAGGCACAAGTGCATACAGTATTTGGAAGTACACAGTAGTCTGGTATATACTTCATCAGTGTCAGCAGGCTGATGGGTTTGCTGGATTTGTTTGCTCAACATTTAGTCAGTGAGCCAAAAGGCTGCTGCTAACGAGTTCTAGGAACGCAAAATCAGGTCACTGCTGACAAACCATTAACTTCCAATGGAAAAGGTGCTGTAGAGAACTGTAGAGAATGACCAATACTGGACCTTTTGAGGGATTCTTTACATACGCAACAAACACCAAATGTTTTGGCAAAATGTCCTCAAATTTGATCATTTGTGATAAAGATAAATACTGATGATGAGCATATATACGGGATATTTTGCAGTTTGAAATAACCAAATATGAGTAACAGTAACATGTGCTGCAGAAAGAACCTGAAATAAGGAAACTATGGATGAAAGTGCCTAAAAATACATAATTTAGCATATTTTCTAACATGAACACTGATACAGATACAGTGAGATGAGCCTGTTGATGTGTAGGTCCGACTTTTATTCAAAGATAAATTTAACCTTAAAAAAAATAGATAAATATAATTTCCACTGCAGCTCCAGTGGATGTTGAGTTATTATTAAGTTATTATGCCACCAGAAAGTTTAATTTCAGTCAGTTTGTTTACAATTGTAACGTTCAAACATAAAAGTATTATTTTGTCATCGTCATTTATTGATGTGTGATAGATCTATCTTCATTATTTGCCTCATAGATCTGACTTGAGTCAGTCATCATCTTTTTGACGTTGCTACATGTGCAGTACATGCTGTATGGATAAAAAAAAAAAGACATATCTGATGGCCAAGCATGAGGGCACCAACGTTTGCAAACTCAACTGACTTTGAAACTATACTCAGTTTTAACAAACTTGGAATACAAAAGTGGCCTTAAGCAAGTAATGAAATGAGCAATAAAGTCGGGAAGCATTAGGAAATCCAAATGTGGCCCATAACCATTAGCTGTGAGGCAGCTGCAGCCCAGCCAAGTCTATAATCCCTGAGGACAAACTGCAGGGCTGTTCATTGATTTACAGCCCCATCAGCTAGCTGTGCTGTAGAGAACGTAGTGTACTGGGATCCTTAGAGGCTTATTGTAAGTTCTTAATGTGGGCGTGTGCCTTTTACGCGTACGCCGTTATGAATTGAGTCGCTTTCTTAAACCATTTAGTTCATATGCTCACTTTGAAAGAAACAGAGTCAAAACCTCAACAGTGCCAATCCACGTTTACCCTGTATTTATAGAGCCAGAATGAAGACTGGGGAAGTTTGCCAAATGAGGAGCTCTTGTAATGGGCCTAGAGTCCATCCGTGGCTCCATCCAGGCAATTTGGTAACTACTAGACTGGTGCAGTCAGTCAGTCAGCATGGGTTTCCAGTTGTGCGTGCCGTGGACTACCTCTGCATGTTCTTCTGTCGGTATTGACTGTGTCTCATAACTCTGAGTGAAAAACATGACACAGCGTAACAACAGGCATGAACTCAAGCTGGAATGTTCAGAACATATCTGAATATGCGCAGTTTCACTAACAGGCGGCATAATCTAACAATTGCATTGTACATTATTGTAGTAGATGATTTATTTGAATTTCCATTTACATGGATGCAACTTGTTTCGTTTTTAAGAAGTCACTCTTTTAAAAATACATTTCCAACTTTAATTATTACTATTTTCATGGATAAGTGAAAAGAGTTATGCTGCCTGTGTGAAGACCAGCCTGTAGTTTTACTAACCGCATTGAATGGAAATGCTCAGATGAATGATTCTGTATGTCTTTATTTGAAATGGTAGAAAAGGAATAACAATAACCCTAACATGTTACATGTGGAAGTATTTTACATTGACTAATATTCATTCCGCAGGATTTTGTACGTGGTGTTATTTGACTTTAAAATGACCATTTTGTCCATCCATTACACAAACATCTTATACACCACTTGTTGAAAAATTTGACCAAACATTAGGAAATTCTGCAACTCACCATTGCACCCTGGTGTTTTAAAAGTTCAAATAATTAGACATACTATACGAGCAAAAAAACAACAACAAAAAAAACACCCTGATTTTTATAATTGGAGACAAGGATAATTGTCATCCTTAAAGAAAATCTAAACATAATGCACATAGAAGTTTGTGAAAATAATGCTGGGGTTGAGTCGGGGCATATTTGGAATGAGTGCCTCTGGCTTTAGTAAGTGCATAGTGCAGTAATTACGTGGAAAACATACCACAGGGGATTTGGTGGAAGTTATTTTAATAAGCCTTTAATGAAACATTTCTCAGGAACGGGTCATTACTTTGGTGCCAGCAAGCAAGCATATCTTCTTTTGGAATAATGAAGCCTCAGAAGATTTCCTGCTCAGCTCAACTCTGCATGTTAGACTTCAGAGATAAATTGAGCCGCGACGTCCTCATGAAGAGGGCATTGTTATGGTGGCGGTGCCCGAGCACGTACTGTAGATGTGTAGATGCTGTAGCTTTCCTGAGAGATTGACCAGTGGTGCCATGTTCTGTTTATTTGTGTCCTTATAAAAACAATCTTTGCCTCACAGGTGTGATGGTCCCAAATATGGTCTCTGAGTCTTCTGGTCTTTTCCAGAATTAGGCCTGCTGAGGTGAATACTCTGTGTTTGTGGATTTAGGCCGTGCATACTGCTAGAGCCCTCTAGTCAGTCTCAGTCTTCTAACTGTATACATCAGTCTGTCTGTAGCTCACTAAAAGGCCGACAATACATGTTTGTATTGTCTCAGTCTGTTTGTCTTTGTTTTCCATGTGTAACATGTCATTGACACTGTCCTCTACCAGATGTTTTCTATGTTTTTATATATATATATATATATATATACACACAGTATATTACATTTCTGCAGTTTGGATAGGTGACACTTTAACTGTGTGCCCTCAGATAAAGTTAATATGCAGTGGAAAATGAAACAAAATTGTTTAAAAAAAAACAAGAAGAAATGTTTTGAGTGAGGGGAATGTTATATTATTTGTTTCGGAATGTGAGCTAAATTAAGCTAAGCTAGCTGTTCAGTTTACCTTCAAAGTGAAACCGAGACATAAAACCCACTGTGAGATTGCTTGACTTCCGTCACTCATCTAACTCTTAGCAAGAAAGCGAACAAGTGTATTCCCTAGACTAGAGAAAGAAAAAAAAAGAACAATTCCTTTAATAGATAAAGGCGGAACAGTGGTGAGAGTACTCCAGGCTGCTGCACTGTCTCCTGCATGTCCTGTGAATGAAGTGTCTGTGTGAGGGGGCTGTTACGGCTCAACATCATCTTGTTTTCTAAGCTGTGTGCGTTTCTCTCCCCCAGCCCCGTCATGAGTACTTTAATGTGCCTATGTACTGATGGGCTGCCATCGCTGCTGCTGCTGCTGCTGCTGCTGCTGCTGCTGCTGTCCACCCTGCATGCTGAGCTCCTCAGTGCCTGGCACCTTTCTTTCTGCATTCTGAGCACCTGTCATTGTCATTGGTTTGGGAGGGCATAACAATATTCTCAGCTTACTATCAAATTTCATACATGACAGTCATGATACAATATTGTCAGAATAATAGTTAAGTAAATTGAACAACTACAGTAAATGATGGAAACGTTTAGGCTGCATTAGACAATTTGTTTGCTGACCATAGTCCTGTTACTGAGGTTTGAAAATGTAACTTAAACACATCACCCAATTTATATGGATTTACTCATCATTGATAACATGTAATATATTTTGTGGTGACGTATTGTTACATGCCTGTCATTCTGCCATGTATTATTGGTTTCATTGCACGAGTTGAACAACTCAAAAGCAAGTTTGCATCATGTGCCATCATGACCCAAAAGTCACTAGATTTTCTTCGGAGCTTAACACGGGATGTGCAGCTTAAAGTGCTCATATTATGCTTTTGGGCTTTTCCCCTTTTCTTTATTGTGTTGTATATCTTTGTTGTGCCCGTTATAGGTTTACAAAGTGTAAAAGCCCAAAGCCCCCCCCAAAGGGACTTTCCATCCCCAACAGAAAACACTGTTCACAAACTGCTCCAAACAGCTCTATTGTAGTCCAGCCTTTACTTCAGAGACAAACGTGGTCACCAGTGTTGCCACAGTTACTTTGAAAAAGTAACTTAGTTACTTTACAGATTACTTGATTATAAAAGTAATTTAGTTACTTTACAGATTACTTGATTTTAAAAGTAACGAAGTTAGATTGCAAGTTACTTTATTAGTTACATTCAGCAACAGCCGACAACACCCCCACAGCCTCAACATAAACATGACATCCGGTTTACTGTGAGGCAGCTCAGCGTCGCCAGTAGTCGGATCTGGTTTATTATGGCACCAAAGAGAGCCAGTCAACCGTGTTTAAGGGCAGCATTTCCACTACAACATAGGCCTACTGCCCGACCAACTTCTTCAACTCTCCCCCACTTACTGGTTTTGCACCGATGTCCAGCTTTTGTTGTTCGGGTGGTGGGGGGCCTCCTTCTCTCTGCTTCCCACCACCTGCTGGGACTTGCTCTGTAAGTTTGACTGCAGTGCTGCGACTCCAAATGTTTCTTAAAATTTGACGTAGTGTTTTTGTAGCTAGATAGCACTTTGTCGCCACCAGCACAGAGTGTACAACGAACCTTAATACTGCCCTCTTTAGCTGACACAAACTCAAAACAGTGACTGTATTTCCAGCTAGAAAGCGCACATCTCTCTCCTCCCTCCATTGTTGTTTACGTTTGTGTCGCTGCGTGGTACACGTGACCTGTCCACATGCTGAAAACGGGACTTGTCGCATACGTGTCTTCACTCCCCGAGACACAAGAAGAAAGCAAAAATATATATTTTTACTAAGGAAAATGACAAAAATAGTAACGCACAGTGACTTGGATAAGTAACTTTAATCTTATTACTGGTTTGGAAATAGTAACGCGTTAGATTACTCGTTACTGAAAAAAGTGCTCAGATTAGAGTAACGTTACAAGTAACGCGTTACGTGGCATCACTGGTGGTCACTTTGGAACACACGTTATAATGCTCACCTAGCTGCTAGCATGGCACGCCCTCATACTCTGCTTCTGACTGGCTAGTAGTCCTTACCTAGTTACTGTCAGGGCACGCCCTCATACTCTGCTTCTGACTGGCTAGTAGTCCTTACCTAGTTACTGTCAGGGCACGCCCTCATACTCTGCTTCTGACTGGCTAGTAGTCCTTACCTAGGTACTGTCAGGGCACACTGCTTCTGACTGGCTAGTAGTCCATAGGTACTGTCAGGGCACGCCCTCATACTCTGTTTCTGACTGGCTAGTAGTCCTTACCTAGGTACTAAGCATGTGCGACTCCCAACAAAGATGGGATAGAAGTGAGAGGTCTCACTCTGTAGCTAAAACAGAAAGCTCAACACACAGGGTGAAAAGAGGAGCTGCAGCATCGAGCAGTACAACAAAAATATGCTGTTTTTTTAAACCATGTAAACCTATCCCCCTACAACCTCTAAATACAATTATGAACCTGAAAATGAGCATAATATGAGCACTTTAAAGTGGGCCGTGTGATGAGATTTATTTTGTTTTGTATTTGTTTATTAGTTGTTTTTTTAACCTGTTTCCAAGGTGAAGAACTAACTTTCAACCTCAACAAAATTATGCAATTTTTCTTTCGTTAGCAGCTGATATACTAATTCTTTGAAACCAGTTGAATTCAGCTGAATTTTGATTGAAAGAAAATCCGTACAGTATTGGATCAGGATGGCACCTGATTGAAAACGTTTGGTTTTAGACTGGTCACATTTATTACACCATGCTGTCAGATACAAATTACATAGGACGATTTATGTCAAATGATTTCCTCATGATGGGTGTTCTTCACAAACTCCCTACTTGTTATGTTTATCTGTTTATCTTTGCCATTGGCACTCAAAAAAACGTGGGGAAAGTCTGCCCCCTGTTGTGCACTAATGTGTCTGACTGTGTTGAAGTACACAGAATATCTTCAAGTCATGAGTATTTAAGTTTAAACACACTCTTGAAAAGAAATGCTTGAAGACCAGGTCACAAAATATGATCATCTTAATTCTGCTGTTACTTCAACACAGATTCAAGGCTCATCACCTTCACACTTAATTGTTTGTTATGTCCAAAAGGTGTTCATCCAATCAGTTTTATATTTCATATTTTTATTGTTTCTTTGTCATGTATCTAGTGGATTTGTAGTGGATTACAGTTGGGTTTTTATTTTTAATTTTAGGTATTGTCCTTGCTGGGATTCTAGGAGTTGTTATATATATTTTTTTTAAATCAGAACAAACCCTAGTCCAGACTATATCGCATACTAGAAGACCTAATGGCTTTTTCAACTATTTAAATGTGATTTTTAAATCTTTTAAATTATTAATAGACCCTAATTATTTCCTATTTAAATAAAAAAGCAAAACACCCACTCTCAAGGTAAGTGGTATAAGTGGGTATTAATGTTAATGCTAAAGAAATACTTTGTCTTTGCACTGATTAACTAAAGGCTCTTTTGGCGTTCTACATTATAATAATAATAATAATAATAATAATAATAATAATAGACCTACTTGAAATCATTAGCCTTACAAATTCTTTATCTTTCATGAATGCACACTGACAAAGCACCTAAAATGTTTTGTATGATCTGTCATGGTTTATCTGTGTCCCATTAAGAAAGAGAGACTGTTATGATAATTTGAGCATTCTTTATCAATGTATATAATAGATAATTAATAAATTGTTATGATTCTTTGTCAGTTAAGCACACCGGTGTCTTTCTTTAATATAACTGTTTATGTTGTGTTTTTTCCCTCCACATGTGACACATTTGAAGCTCAGGCTGACATTTAGTCATTTAGTTTTTCTTCTGTCGTAAACAAGCCACTGAATGGTGTCGAGCTCCATTTGCTTTGCAGATGAAGATGTTTAGCCGACCTAATTGGCAACAAGGGATTCGTCTATCCACCGCTAGTTTAGCTAAATGTACCCCAAGAGTGAAAAGTATAGTATAATTGGTGAATAATGCATGGTTTTTTATTTCAAGATCTGGGCTGAACATGAAATGCCACTTCAAAAGTGTCTTGTTTTTCTCCTCTTACCAAAAAGCCATCTTTTTGTTCTACTGCTCTGATGCAACTCCTCTCTTTACTTTGTGCTGAACCTTGTTATAGGATGCCAAAGTAAGTGCTTCTCTTTCTTTCTGCCATAAGCTACAGCCCTGATGTTTTCCTGCACACGTTGTTGTTTATGATTTGTGACACATTAGCGTAGGTACAGCATGGACACAAAAATATATATCTAACTAGATGGGCACTCAGGGAGCAGAGACCCTCGCCAAGACCATGCCCTATCTCCAACGGTCCTCCAACCCACATGACCGCATAGGCCCTTTGTTCCTACCCTCTAATATGACCCACAGGAGCGTTTCCTAAATTAGCGCCCCTACCGGTGGCAGGAGATCAACACGCCCTCATACCAAATGTAACAGTCGCAGTTTAAACACGTGGTTAATATTGAATTACTTTGTTAGGTTTAGGGAAAAAAATCAAGGTTTGAGTTAAAATATCAGTTTGTTACATAACTGGGGTTATGTACATAAGTACGTAACTTAACTTGCCAGTTAACTTAAATACTGTATGTAAGGTAAAATAAGTCAACGTTGACTTTTAGTTTCACACAGGACACTAACAGCAGTTTCCTGGGTTAAAGTCCTGTGTTTGTTTGACCCATCCACCCTGTCCTCTTCCCTCATGGGGACATTAGAGTCTTTATACTACGTCACCTGACTCCTGCCTTTGCTCCTGGTATAATTAGAACAGCTACTAGAGGTAGCCGTGTAACAACAAACGTAAATATGGGTCGTAATAGGCTGCTCGTACAAACTGCATATAGGGTCCTTTTTTGGGGGCGGCCAGTCTCCTAATGTTAAAAAAAGTGAAAAATAATTTGTGTATCCGCCCCATGATTCAGATCTGCTCCAGAATTAAATGGGTTCTTCCTTGGCCCATGCTAAACCCTTCCACTAAGTGTGATGAAAATCGGGTCCTGCTGACAAACCAAACCGAAAACATAACCTCCTTGGCCAAGGCGATACTAATTAGTTGAAGTATGTAGGCCAATAGAGTCTTTTCACAGCAGACATTGTGTCTTAATAACAATGATTGCTGCATTCCATTTAGGTGACCCAGTTCCATGGTGCTGGTATTATGCGTGCTCACTCACTGACATGGCTCACTGGGACTTAATGGAATGGAACCATCATAGTTATTATATATGTCATATATTTTATTTATGTTATTATTTACACCTGTGCTTGTCCTGCTTTGACAAGAAAAGGGTCTATTTTAATATGTTGTGTGTGCACATATACATATTAGACATATTGATTAATGGAACTTAAACAACTAATTGTAGTATCAAAAGTCATCCATGTAGAATCTGGAGGGTGAGTTGTTGGTTCCTCACTAAGAGCCACCCATTCCATGTATATATTAAATTGATTCAGTGTAAATATAAAAAAGATTTAATGCAGCTTTAAAGATGCTGTGTGTAATATTTGACCCTATTTGACCATAGAGCCATATTGCCATAGAGCAATGTTTTTGCTAGTGGGTCTTTTTATCATGCATGGCATGAGAATGTGGGTGGAGCATTATACTCCTGCCATCGCTTTCATGCTGTTTGCGTAGCAGTGCGCTTGCAATTGCAAGGAAGAAGAAGACTGCACAGTCGCAAACATGGATGTAACAAGAAACTATTTTAAAATATTTCAAAAATTGGCTTTGCAAATGTTTTACGGGGAAGAAAATGCACTGAACACATTTGTTAGGCCGAAAAATACACACAATTCATTCATTAGAAACGGTGAATGTAAATAAACTTTGTTATTATGTGTGTGTATATATATATATATATATATATATATATATATATATATATATATATATATATATATGTAGAATTTGAACCGAGTTGTGGGTTCCTTAGTACAAGCCACTCCTTTCACTTTGCATGTATTTTTATTTATTTAGATTCAGTTTTAATATAAAAATATTGGAGTATGAAGGGTGAACTGTTAGCAGAAAGTCAACCACTGTACGTTTAAATACCTGAAATTTCCCCCCAAAACTACTGCTGTTGAGACTGGTGACATACCAGAGAAAATGGCCCCTCACTGTGTGTGTGTGTGTGTGTGTGTGTGTGTGTGTGTGTGTGTGTGTGTGTGTGTGTGTGTGTGTGTGTGTGTGTGTGTGTGTAATGCTGTCATTGTTGAAATCTGCTGTATTGGGTGTGCTGGATGTAGCTCACTGAGCACTTGACTGGAGCTGTGGTTCCTCTCTCTCCTCCACAGGAAGCAGAGACACCGCGCAGCGTACTGGAGGAAATTGGACTGACATAAACGTGGTCCATATCATCATCCACTTGCCACACACATCCTTCATCTGCCAGCTGCTGTATGTAGCAGATAACAACTCCAATTCACCTTTGAGCACACTCAACTTTACAGTGACACATACACAACTCTGCCTTTGTTTTCTACCTGTTTTCTGAGACAAACAATGTAGCACTGTTTGGGTTATTTCCTGCTGAGTTATTTGTCTTGTGTGATGACGTTAACTGTTAACTGTAGACGTTAACAAGGGGAAATGCAGCATGATTAAGGTTTTTATTTGTTGCTGTGTTCCAGTCATAGACTGTATAATATTAATGGACAGAGCATGCGTGACGTCACCCATTGGTTTGTGGAGATCTGCTATGAGTCGTCGAGTTTGCCGTTATGGGCGCTTTTAGACCACGATTTTAGACGAGAGGGAGGAGCCCTTAAACTCTACCTTACAAACTTTCACTGGCAATCACATCATAGCCACGCCCTAAAACACCCCCTGCTTTATCGCCGATTTTAAAATCATAATCATAATTAAAAACATCATTCTGTGTTGCAGAAGACTTAAAACTAGCGATTGAGATCATAATCTCATTATGAAAATGTTTACTGATAAATCAAGTGACAAGTGGGTCACTTTCTCATAGACTTCTAGAGAAACCGACCTCCTTTTGCAACCGCACGTGTCGCCCCCTGCTGGATTTCAGATAGAATGCAGGTTTAAGGCGTCCACATTTGCAGCACTTCGCCAAACCGGATGCTTTGTCCATTACTATCATCCAGTCTATGGTTCCAGTCCACACCAAGACGCTGTACTGAGTGAACTGCTTGAACGCGATTTGACCAAAGCTGACCAAAGCTCTATTCTGTGAAGTATATTTAATGATTTCAGAACTACTTCTGAATTTCATGTGTAAGAGTTATAGAATAAGATATATTGTAAAGGAAAGTAAAGTATTACATTAACAGAACCAAAGAGTTATGTTTCAACGGCATTGTCATTATCATGAACTTAGTTTCAAGCACAATGCATTTGGCATTTGAGATATATCTGTATATAACTGTACTTACACTGTAATCCACCGCAGTCTAAAGTGAGAGCACTATAGATGAACTGACTTAAAGACAAAATGTTCATCATATAATGAGTATTTCCTGAGTTTACAGGCCATTATCACTCCTACTGGTTTCTAATGGCAGGATCCCACTTAATGTTGAAGGCCTTAATCGCTGACACACGTCCCATTCATTTGAAATGAAAGAATCTGTTTCTGTTCGCATGTCACTGTAATGTAGCGGGTCAATATCTGACTTTATTTCATTAACGTATTGTACTGAATCAAAGATGCAACAGCGATTAGTTGTTGTAAAATATCTTAGTGGCTAATTTTAAGACACAGGATGTGTTCACTTAAAGCTGCACTCGTGGTTTTCTTGTCCGCTAGGTGGCAAAAGAACTATCTGGATCTTTACCTGCTTAAAGGTGCAATATGTAATACTGACAGCTAGCGTTTAAAATAGTTACTGCAGTACAAATTAAAAATACTGGAGAGAGTCGTCTCCCCCGGAGGTTGCCAGGCTGAGACCGCAGCAATCACAACAATAGCCAGACATTTCTCCACAGCACAGCGGAGTAGCTAACGCTAGATGCTGGCTATATTGACAGTCATAGAAGCCCGTGCTCAGAAGCTAGGTCGGGTAGAATCTATCTCTGTTGATCCCGTTCATTTGTTTGCGCTTTCATGGCGTGTACAGCGTTCCAGCTGTAGCGCTGGGTTTACATGTTTACAGGTATATCTGGCAAACTGGGCGGTTGATACCAACACACAGGCCGAAACACAAACCAACATTATGTCACGGAACACAAATTTCAAAAGGAGAAAATACTGGCATTAACATTGTTGTCAGAAAAGGTAGTACTTCAACTTAGCATGTTTCCTTAATATCTGACGATGACACATTGGGGTCATTTTTGGAATTTTTACAGTAAATAAAATACATATTGGACCTTTAATGTTTGATTTTCTTCCCATCTACTCACAGACTTTTCCCTTTGGTGCTGGGCAGGTTGTTTGCGGGGAACAGCTGCCGGCAGTTAGGTTTTTGGATCTCTGCAGGTGCCTCGCTACAGGCCACGCCTTTCACATTACACATGTTCATCTGATATAATGTTCGTCGTTGTTGAGTGCAGCTTTAACTTTACACATCATGTGCGTCACAGAAATACATTATAGAGCAGGTGGGATTTGATTTATAAATGTAGGAGATTTTTAGAGCTGGATCAAATGGGCAAATACTATAAATCACTTTTTCCCTCATTGTCTATACTCCGTAGTAAACAGTGTTGATATTTATTAACAAACTTGTGCTAATCATACAGACCTCTGACCAGTGTGACAATCTAAAGCCGTATTTGGCTTTACGACAACACAGTCTATTCTTTTAAAGCCGTTTCACTGTCTGCCCAACATTGCTAAAGATTTAATATAAAAAACAAAGAAGCTTTGGCCACTGACAGCCACATAATGTGCAGCATGTTAACTACCTATTTACTACTGTGAGCCTGAAAAAAAAGGGCGCCAAAGTGCATATAATAGCAAGATAAACTTACAGAAGAAGATTTAGAAGTTTGAGTTCTGAGTTTCAAGTCAAAACTCAAATATATTTTTTTTACACTGGCCCTAATCATCGTCCGTATAACCAAAGTATTACGATTTTTTCTTTTTTATTAACCAAAACTAAAAGCAATTTCCAGCCACTTTGTTGGAGAAAAAAGAAAAAGAACTTTCCACACATACATAAAATGACTTGGACACAGACTGTACTAATATTATAAAATGGCATTCTTTCTGTAGTTTATGTTCCTGTTGCACAGCATGTACATTTTTTAAAAGCTAGTATATAGTTGCTTAAACCAAAACGGTTTCAAATATTTTTTTTTCTGAAGACTATTTTTTTGGTTTTGCATTTTGCAACTTCTTCTATATATACACAGTTGTTTGACATGTTGAAATATTGAAATCTCTTCCTATTGTCACTTTTGTATAACTTCAAATAAGCATTTCCATGTTTAATTGATGTGACTGATTGGATCTATGGCATTATCTACTCTGTTGGTGAGTACAGGATTTACAGCATGAGTGCATTACATTACTGGAGAGGTACTGTAGTCTCGCGTTGCCAGACCCTCCTCCAAAGTGCACTGAAGGAGGGTCTGGTTACGCCACATAGCATTCGGGGATGGGAGGAAAACATGCTCTGGTTTAATGGCATTTCTTTAAACCAATCAGAATCGTCATGGGCGGCACTAAGCTCCGCACAGAGCCGCTGCAAAATAGTCGAGACAGATAGTCTACAGAGCTACCCTGCAGAGATCTGAGGAGCAGTTAACCATAGTCCTCAGAAATTCACCGGATTTAAAATTCCAACACAAAGAAAGAGGAAGGAAACGGGAAAGACATGCATCCGGCGGAATTTCCTGCAGCACCGGAGCAATCCCGGAAGTGGAACGCGAACGATATGGACCAACTTAAAGGATACATTGTGTTTACTGTTGAGATGGATAAATGTTTTCCTGTTCAAGTTCAGCAATAAAGAGTACTCCAGCTGTACTGTCACAAACCGCTTGCTTCCTTTAATTCAAAGATCTTCAACAGTGGGTCGGGGACCCCTAGGGGGTCCTCAGGCTTACTGGCCTATAGATAGGTAAGCTAGCCACTAAAGTGGCCATCCACAGATACAGTTAAGCTTAAGGATTCACTGTGCCACATGTATGTTTAACATTAAAAAATGATGTATAAATACATGAATGTCAATTATTTTAATACCTTAGTATTGTATGCACTATCAAAAGGTATGTGTAAAGGCCTTAGGCCTCCCTACACGTTATTGGAGGCCCAGTTTAATATGCAATTTCATACAATATGTGGTGGGGGTCCATGCTCCGTCTCTCTTTCAGGTAAGGGGGTCCTTAGCCTTAAAAATGTTGAAGACCCCTGCTTTAGTTTATTCTCCACTGATCACTCACAACACATCAGGAGTGAACTGCCCAGTTTTAGTGATGAGAAGAGGAAATGTGTCTCAAACTCTTGTTACACATTGACTAAGACGTGTAAAAGTAAACTGTGTGCATAAGAGGATTTCTTTAAGAAGGCTTTTTAAAAAGATTCACTCTGGTTTGATATGTTTTTATATTTCTGGTACAGCACTGTATCCAAAAACAACACACATGCATCTTAACAGGATCACGTGCATTAGCGTAAGAAAACGTCAACACATTTTAGAAAGTAGTAAATGTTAAGGTTTAAAAAGAAAATGTAACACTACATTGAAGTTTGCATATACAGTAAATAACAACATAAAATATAATGGATTTTTGGTCTATATCTTATCTTTTTGGTCTGAAAACATTGTGTCTGGAGACAGGAAGAGCACATGCCAGTCTCCATAAAGCACCTTATATCAGCATCTACAGTACATGTATACGTGTGCATGTGGAGACAATGCATTTAATCATAAAAAATATACATGTTCAGCCAACCATGTTGTCATTTTGATAAAATACACGTGCGTTACAGGTATGACTGTGAATTACATTCTATTCTATTCTCAACACATCATAAAAAGTTAGATTAAAATAGGCTAACACACATTATTAGCGACCATCACAGCATCATTTCCATTTACTGTGTGTGTATATATATATAAAAAAGTTGGCTCAGTTGTACTGTGGAATAAACTTTGTTTAAAAAAATACTCTACTGTTGCACATGAAATCCTCGAGAACTGAAGGAGATATCACCTGTCGCAGTTCATGATATTTTAATAGTTTTAAAAGTGAGCCTATGTAACTTTTGAAAGAAGACGAAACCCATTCTACCTCTTACAAATTAAGGGTTTTAAAGAAATGAAACGCACCCTTGCTCAATTCAGTATACTCACTGGTTTTCCTGCTACAGCCTAAGGCCTCCTGTACACTGGCTGCATGGCGTGAGCGTGGCGTTTCTGTTGCGTGGCGGCTGCGTGGCGTTTTCTGTCTTTACACACCAGAAACGTGTCTGATGCGGCGCTGCTGCTAGCCTTGTCTGTACACATGGATGTTTCCCATTGATAAAATGAAATACCATGTTAAACATAAATATATACTGATTTGATTACAGCAAAGACAACGTTGGCAGTATTGACGGCAAAATAGGCTACAGAATATTTTGTTCTTTATTGACAGGTGTAATATTAGAAAATCAATAATTATAAAAAAATTTTATTACATTTATATCTGCATTATATCTGTCAAAACCTAGAGACTTTCAAACATCAAAATATCATTTATTAATATGTATTTGTGTCAAAATGACATAATACTTGCCTGGAAACGCTTCCAACACGCTTGCGTGTCGCGTGAAAAATAGGCATCCGTCCTATTTCTAGCAGGCACGCGTTTTCGGCACCTGAGAGGTGCGTGTCACGCAGGCAGTGTGTAAGCTCTAACCTGTTAACATGGGAGCCAAAATAAAAACGGACACGCCACGCAGATGACACGCTCACGCCACGCAGGCAGTGTGCACTTGGTCTGCTGTGACCAGTAGCTTATGGTGGCTGATGTTAGCTCCCAGGAGCGAACTTTTGGCAGATATAGCTGTGTAAAAAGACATTGCTGAATCAGTTTGCTGAGTTTGTGACTCCTCCTCTTTACTTGTGCATTTACCATTATCCTGTAATAGCCACTTGTGTCAACAATTCAGCGTTAAAGCAAAGCAATAGTTACAGTCTCACTTCAATTCTCCGAGGCAGAGTTTAAGGCAATGTTTTTTATGCTCTGTGAAGGCGTACCTTCGTATCACATTATGAACTTGAGATGTAGGACAATATATTCTCTTCTTTTAACTGCAGGAGACAATATTAAATATTTACTAATACAACTTTTAAGGCTGCAGATATAGTACACTGAAATGTTAATGATGTTCAGTGGTATTTCTCTGTCCTGAGAGTTGATAGAGGACCAATATTGTAATGAATTATTCCGCTGGGAGCATTAAATCTGTAGTCAAGGGCTGTTTCTGACCTTGAAAGGGGTCTTTGGAGCAGATTGTGTAAGTGTTTTAACTGTCCTCCATTAGCATCTCCTCAATCTCCCTGTCCCAGTTGTCATCACGGTTCTCATTGTCGGCCAACATGTCGTACTCCTGAAGTTCCTCCTGCAGCTCTCTCTCCCAGTCAGGAGTCTCTGCTGAAAAACCCAATGCTGAGTCACTCATTGAACTCTGATAAACAACTCTGCTAATTAAGTGACAACCCAGAGCAACAAATAAAACTTACCCTGATGTGTGCTCGGTTGCAGAACCAGCTGTTCCATTTCTTTGCGTAGGTCGTCCTCATTTATCTTGCATGAGTCAAAAGCATCGCTCACAAATTCAGTCACAGGCGGGCTGGTGGAGATCTCCTCTTCTTCCTTTCATAACAGAAACAGAAGGAGGTCAGGCTGTATCTACACTCATTTTAGTTCAATAACTGCTTTATACTCAGATTTTCTTGGGTATTTTATTCTTTCTAAACTGGTGTCTTACCTCCCTTGACTTTGGTTTGGTACTGCAGACGGCAGGGGACGTTTTCAGTTTAACTACATCTGCAAAAATATAGTTTTTTTACATTGCCTCTCAAGTACATTAACATAAAAATAAGGTGATATTCACACAGTACCAGTACTCAATAACATGACAAGTGCAGACTAACGAATTTCCCCACTGGGGATCAATAAAGGTGTCTCTTATTTTATTTTATCTTATCTTATTAGGCAGATTATGTCACAAAGCCAAAGTACTATGTTCAAAAGGTTTTCGAAATGTCCTAATGTTAACTCACTTTTTTGTTTATTACACAATATTTGGCAAAACCTCACCCCTCTAGTTGTGTCAAATGATTCACTGACAAGAACACTGAGACGTTATAGTGTGTGGTACCCTTTTGATGAAGAGTCTTGGGAGGACTTTCTCTCCGTTCAGCAGCCTGTTGTGCTGCTAGAGCTGTGAGCTGAGCTGACTGTTTGATCAAAGACACACGGTAGAAGTAATTCTTCCAGAAGGCTTCCTCTTTCACCCTAAAATGAATGACATAAAGGAATAAGCAGTCATCTCCTGTGGTGGACTCTAATATTTCTGTGTTTTAATAAACCCACTCTTATGCGGGGATACGTGTGATGAAAACACATTAAAAAAGTATGACTCGAGTGTCAAAAACACTCACTGTTTGGGGACCAGATGGAAGCGCATCTTCTGAAGGAGCTCATCTTCTTCCAACATCACCATGGCGACCGGATACATTTGCTCAAAGTCAAAGTGAAAATGCACCCCAGCTGGAGGATCTCGCAAAAAATTTCTTTTGTCCTGTCAACAAATGAAGCAATAAACTCAAGTTACATTTTTATTAAAATATATACAGATTCACAGTCAAAAGAAATGTTTGATATTACTATTATTGTAATATAGATTGACGTCATTACTCTCTCTCTTTTTATTTATTTCTTCTATTTCCTATTTTTATTCTTTTTGTCTTTGTGTATTTTTCTATCCTATTTATATTTAATGTGTGTTTTGGTTATTTCCCCATTGTGAGATCAATAAAGTCTATCTTATAGAGCAGGGTTTCTCAAATGGGGGTCTGTGTACCCCAAGGAGTACTTTGGAGGACTGCAGGGGGTACGTGAGCATTTTTTTCAAAGATTTTGTCACTGTTTTTGTCACTATTTCGACCTGTTCTTGCCTTCCTTCCTTTGTTCTACTCTTCTTTTTTACTCCAAGTTTGTCGAAATTTTTGTCGCTTTTTTCAACCTTTTTCAAGGTTTTTGTCACTTTTTTCGAAGTTTGTCTTCCTTCTTTCTACTGTTTTTTTTTTTTTACAAGTCTGTCGCTTTTTACGAAGTTTTTGTCGCTGTTTTCTACATTTTTGATACTATTTTCCACCTATTCTTGCCTTACTTCCTTCTTTCTACCGACTTTTTACGTTTTAAGTTTTTGTTGCCTTTTTTCATCAGCATTTAAATGTTTTTCAGTTACATGGCTGTTGTTTGGTAAATCTATCGCTGGCCAGGGGGTACTCGGCTTAATAACACAATTCAAATGGGGAACATTATTGAAAAAAAGTTTGAGAACCACTGTTATAAGGAGTAATACTCACAGCTGAGAGAGCTAATATCTGTTGCTGTATGGTGTCCTCTTCATTATAACCAACCCATGGTGGTACAGCAGCACCTGGAAACAATGAAAGCTAGCCTGTAGTATTGTCCTGTGATATCACATACTTAAATATCATGCAGACATACTTAATACAAAAATAAGCATAGGCCTACTATTCACTACTTACCAGACGTTTTAGCTTTTTTCTCTTGAACAAATCTTTCTTGTTCTTTCTGGAAATCACCCAAAATGGTCTGAGGGAAAACAATAGGCTAAATTATTCAAAAGGGCAAATGTCTTTAGAACAAAGAAAGAAGTGAAGGCATTTAAATGAAGAAAGAGAGAGCAAGAGATATTTACCTTATCAATAATTCCATTGATCTTCCCTTCCTCCACACTTTTCTTTAGGGTTTGTGCTGTTTCGACGACAGACTCGGACAGTTTCTTTGAGGCACTGCTGGCGAAATTATAAATGTAGCCTGCAAAGAAGCAAATACAACAAACATTAACGGGGTTACACGGGTCATACTGTTACAGCAAAGTCTACTACAACTACTACTAGTACTACAAAGTTCCCCAAAAGTCAGAGATATCCGGTCGCTGACTTTTTTAGAAAAAGATTCAAATTGGATGTAGACCCTGGTGTATTTTGTGAGATGGCTGACTAGATTAGATTAGATTAGATTAGATTCAATTTTACTGTCATCGTGCAGAGTACAAGTACAAAGACAACGAAATGTAGTTTGCCTCCAACCAGAAGTGCAAAAAAAAAAAGATGGCTGATGAGACTCTGGATCAGATATTTGTTTTTTTTGCCCAGCTTCTGGTCCGAGCTACATGATTGGCTGTCACTTACTCTCACCTTGCCACACATCCTCTTTTATATGGCTAATATAGATTCATCAGTAACAGATTTAGTCAATATGATTATTCTTAAGGGTAGATATCATATTCATTGCAGTAAGTGGAGATGTTCTAAGCCTTCACTTGTTTGGTTTATAAATTATTTTACATTGTTTTTTTCCTCACTGAAAAAGATCAAATCTAGTAACATTGCAAGAAAAATGTGTAGTGACATATCTAGGGAACTACTGTTTTCGCTAATCTCCCTTTGTGTGCCGCTCTAAATGTTCATTTTACTTTCTCTAGCCTTTTTGCTTTTGACCTGTGTATTATAGCTCCCCCTTTTTGGTTTGTTGTTGTTTCTTTGCTTAGGTAATTCTATCTTGTATATTGACAACATTTGTATTGTATCTACGCATGTATATTATCTTTCCCCTACGAGAGTTTAGTAGGTAAAGTTCTACAAAGTTTACTACTTTATCAAACCTACCACTGAAGCCCTGAGCCTGTTGGAGAAGCTGAGGCGGTTGGACAGCAGTCGGTGGGTTTGCGTCCACATTCTTGTCTTCCTTAACAACGACAACAACAGACGCTTCTTCTTGGCCATTTTCTTTTTCTATTCCAAGCCACGTTCCCCACTTCTTAAACATACTTTAACTAGCTAGCTTATCAATAAACTTAACGGGATTTCGTTAACATGCTCTAATGATGAATACTCAGCTTTATGTCTGATAGTTTGAAATAATAACTACGGAGTAATGGGAGTAATAGATGGTGACGTTTTAACATACAACTGCTTCCGCAAAGTTGTTAAGTTTGACCCTAATGTCTACCCCGTATAACCCTACAGGTTGTTATGGAAACATACGCGCTCCACGCTATCGTTACCTAACATAGATGTGGTATATATCTATGGTTACCTAACGTTGAGTTAAATTGTAACGCGAGTTAACGAGCTAGCTAGCTAAATAGCTATTTGTTGCGTTTAGCTATGTGTCAAACTCTAGAAAGGAACTTCAAAGTCTCAGCTCTGGTGTTAAAATATGGTTGTCTCTCTAAACATGAAGTAACGTTACAACAAGCTTTAGAGAAAAAAACTCTTACCTTAACGTTACTTGCTAGCGAACTGACGGTAGATGGCACGCTTGCGCTGTGTTTTGCTCCACTTGTTATCCCTGTTGTCCATGGATGGAGCTAGGCTAGCTTAGCTTATTTAAACTCTCCTTACTGTGCTAGTGTGTGTGTGTCGTTCGCTTGGTTTATCTCATGAAGTAGGATACGGACTGAACTGCGGCGTGTAAAACACTGGACCTCCCAGCGTACTCCACCAAACTGTTAGCACGAGCGAATGACTAAAAAGTAATTCCTTTGAAAATAAAACAGTTGCAAAAGATGAAGTATGTGTAACGTAAACCTGGGATATAGCTGCGTGCCACCCCGACGAAGCTTTCGTGTTCACCGGTTTATCCAGAAGTTGAATTCTCAGGTAAGGTTAGCCGTTTAAGCATGCGTTTTGTAATACTTTTTGAGAAAGCTATGCACCTTACGGACTAAAGTAACTTGTTTCATGTTAAAGTGCTTGTTTCACAGTTATTTCAAAGAGCCAGTCTGTTTACTCAGCTCGGGTTTGCTTATTTGTTGGTACAGGCGAAGATGGTTTCCATTGTGCTGCTCGACATTGTTAGTGTGTTTAATTCTCTCACACATAAGAGCATTACGTTTAAAGTCAGCCTGTCCGGAGTAAGACAACAGGTGTTTACGCAGCGTTACAGGTTTCTTAACTTAGTGACACAAGAGGATGCATTTTTATACCATTTAGACGGAGGCGAAACAGCTTTCCTGACAAGCCAAGTTACTAGATTTAACACCCACGCGTTCATTTTGGGTCTTTAAGAGGAGTTCCTTTCAAATTTAAGAACACGTATTTAATTTTAGTCCAGACATTATAACCATAAAAGTCAGGAATCTATGGAAAGATTACATCTAAAATATAATAGTATCATTGGAAATATAGAAATAAAGTGAGCGGCCCAAAAACCACTGAAATATATGCTGAATCTTTCAAATTAGAGCCATTGTGTTAAAATACTATTTAATAAGAATGTATAAATTCGTCTTTTTTTAGGGGTGGACTAACTTTATCTTTATCCCAAAGAAAATGAATCAATTTTTTTCTAAGAAGCTTATTTAAATGTTCTCTCACTGCAATGACAATAAAAGTACATTCAGGGATATTGTTATAGTGACCCCATGTTCCATAATTTGATCCTACTTTTTGTGTTTTGTTCAGTGGAATGGTGCACTCATGTTTGAATATGAACTTACTGTATTACTCAGCAAATACATGCTGTGTTCACATTATTGTCAGTGATGCCAGTTAAATCCTGCACCATGTCAAAGACAATAGGCTCCCAATAGTCATTAGTTAGCAACATCAACAGCATTCTGTATGCACACGTTTACCTTAATTATGGAAACCCATTTGGGTTTGTAAAGTATAGTATTGCATATATTAGGCTCTATTAAGAATTCAGAGGTCTTTTATATATTTTTTTATTTAGTTCGCATTTATTGTTATGATGTAAAACTGTTAAAACCTGTATTATATTTCAGACTGACAATGGTACAGCATTCTATTATCTGTTGCAGTATTGGCTAATAATTAAAAGCAGACATTACAAAGTGCTTCGCCTAAACAAACAATCAATCAATCAATCAATCAATCAATTAACATTTATTTATATAGCCCTTTACAGCAACCGCAGGTATCCAAAGTGATTTACACCAAGGAACAAGAAAAAAATAACAGAGTAAAATCAGAAAAGCTTAGGCTACATAAAAGCAGGAGGAAGAAAGGAAAATTTCACAGCACTACAAATGTTTTAAAAGCCATTCCAAATTAAAAGTTTTGAGGTTAGGTTGAAAAAGAACAGCTGCGCCGGTAATAATGCAAATGTCAGGGGAATTGACACAAATGCATACAAATAAGAAACACATGATCCAAAACAAGGTCAGCTATGAAAAGTATTTAAAAAAGCAAAGCATAAAATGTATTAAGAGAAAAGAATTAACAGGACAAGAAAGAATATTTACCATGTAACATTTTCTTATTGTATACATGCAGTATATATTCCTAAAATTATTTTGTAGCATCTTCAGCCACTGGCAAATGCTAAGGTAGCTGGTATTAATGAGTCTATAAAGCAGTCAGTAGTATTTTCAGGTAACGCTCAGGTTCAGGGGGGTTTAAAAGATCAGTGGTAAAACGTGCTGAGCTGTAAAAGTGATCAGTAAAATCTTCATAATTTCTAAAATTGACTGTCAATGAGTGTAACAATGCAGAGATGGGGGTATTATTGTCTTTAGTACCAGTGAATAGCCTAGCTGTAGTTTTCTGATATTGCAAGGGTGGATAGTAGATTTCAGAGTGAGTTACAGCTGGGTTTCATCAGCATAGAACTGGAATAGAACATCTTTACAGATTATGTGCCTGACAGTATTTTCGATTGGGCCCAAGATTGAGCCTTTTTAACCCTCCTGTTGTCCTTGGGTCAACTTTGACCCAATTTCAAAAAGTTTTTATATCAGAAATTTGGGTTTTTTTCAACCAAATTTTCAACAACAAAAAGCAACGTGGATGGTTCTCTACAATGCTCTTCACAAGTAAAATAAGTGATCAGTTCGCTACTTTCATTGAATTTTATTTAATTTTATAGCATTTGAGAAAAAAAAAGGATAAAAGAACGTTGAAAAAAAATGACAAATGTTGGGAAAAATCCCACAAAAAATGTCAAAAGGCACAGATTTTTTTTTTATAAAGCCATTGGAAAAAGTGACAAAACTTGGACAAAAGTGACAAAAACATCAAAATGTTGACTCAGACAAACAAAAAGTTGCATGGTCGACAGGAAGATAACACAAGGGTTAAATACAGTGCCATTTGGTCAACAGTAATGTATTTTAGTAAGTGCTTATTATAATTTTGTTTTTGTCTGGATGTTTTCATGTTTCCTTTTATAGCAGTACCATGAATGCTGAGGGATATAAACATGATCCACACTACACAGAAGCAGAGAGCCTTTGGCATGGGATGCAGAAATCAGAAAATCTGGATCAGAGGAGCAAAGATGGTGATGGCTGGAAGCTGGTGGATGCATTTCTTTCAGGAGGAGCACCGTGGGGATTTACACTGAGAGGGGGACTGGAGCATCGAGAACCTCTGCTCATAACCAAGGTAAATACCACTTTGTTAATTTAAAATACAGCTGAGAATTGAGGTGGTGTGTGAACATTTGCAGATGATTTTTTATTGTTTAACCCTTGTGTTGTCTTCCCTGTCGACCATGCAACTTTTTGTTTTTCTGGGTCAAAATGTAAAAACAATTCCAACGTTTTGGTCGTCTTTTTCAACACTTTTGTCACTTTTTTGAAGTTTCTGTCAACATTTTTCTGCGTTTTAGAAGATTTTCCCGACATTTTTGTCACTTTTCCCGACGTTTGTCACTTTTTGCGATGTTTTTGACCTTTTCTTTCCTACGTTTTTCAACGTTCTATTATAAATTTTTCTTTACGTGCTATAAAATTTAATAAAACACCCAAATTTAATTAATGTAGTGAATTGATCATTTATTTAACTTGTGAAGAGTTAAATACATTTTTTGTTTTAAAATTTGGTTGAAAGGAACCCAAATTTCTGATATAGAAACTTTTTGAAAATGGGTCAAATCTGACCCGAGGACAATAGGAGGGTTAAAAAGGCTCAATCTTGGGCCCAATCGAAAATACTGTCGGGCACATAATCTGTAAAGATGTTCTGTTCCAGTTCTATGCTGAGGGTTAAAAAGGAACTGCACACTATTTATTTTTATTTTAATGCGCTGCACGTACACTCACATACATTCGTGTTGGAATGTGATGTTGGACAGGTGATTTTTTTATTTTTTTCAACAAAATACATGCATATGTAAAAACAGCTTTTTCTGCTTAAAATTAGCTTGTATCTGTCTGCTTGGATTTTAAGTTTGGTTCAGCCGAATTAGTATTTGAATATTAGTCAATGAAAATTAGATTAATGATACAAACATAATCATTCCCTTCAATATCGTGAATGATATTGCAATCACAATATCAGTCAAAATAATCTCAATTACATATTTTCCTAATATCGTGCAGCCCTACTAGCAGCATACAAAGTCAGTTAGTCAGTTTGGTCTAGACTGAGCCGACAGAAATATCTACTAATATCTACTGGATGGATTGCCATGACGTTTTGTACAGATGGTCACGGTCCTCGGAGGAATCGCGCTGATTTTGGTCATAACCTGATTTCATCTAGACCATGCAGGAGGTCAAGGTTTTATGAGCTAAGATAGTAAACGTGGTAAACTGCTTAAAGGGACAGTTCACCTCAAAATAAAATTGGCAATTACCTGTAGTGCTATTTATCAATCTAGATTGTTTTGGTGTTAGTTACCCAGTGTCGGAAATATCGGCAATAGAGATGTCTGCTTTCTCTTGAATGTACTGTAAGTAGATGGCACTTGGAGTGCTCATAGCAACAAAAAATGAAATTTGAAATTCTCAACAGCCATGTCTTTTCCCAGAAATCATGACCTGGTGACTCAAGATAATCCACAGACCTAGTTGTCAGCAGTTTCATGTGTTGTTTGAACAGATCTACACCTGCCAACCGTATCACCACACAGAAGGAAGCGTACTCATGGACGAGAGGCTCATGCGAGATGTAAACATTAATGGCGTCCTCCTCAGCTTAGCTCAGGTGAGCTAGCAACGTCTGTTAGCTATCATCTAATGTCCACAAGCTAGCAATGTTGGACCAGGAGGGACTTCTGCGCAATGATATGGTTGGCGGGTGTAGTTCGGGAAAAAAGAAAATAGTTCCTCCATGAAACACAACACACACAACCAGAGTAGAGACTTTGCTGTTGAGTTTTTCACAAGCCAAGAGTGCTATCTTGTTGAAATTATATTGGAAAGAAGTCAGACATCTCTTCGGCTGATATCTCTAACACTGGGCACCAAAACAATCTAGATTGATAAATAGCACTAAAGGTGTGGTCTTTTAACATTAACATCAACATCCTAGGATTGTCATTATTAGCATGTTAGAATGCTGACATAAGCATGTAGCTTAAAGCCCCACTGTGCCTAAGCCTTTCTTGTTTAAGTACATTCGCTCATTTTTCAAATTCATACACACATTTGGACATGCTCTTTATGTTATGTGTGAATAAAAATACATGCCATAAGCTACTCCATGGAGAGTGTGAACTGTCTTCTTTTTAAGTGTGATTTGTGCAGTCTTGCGTCAGACATTGCATGTTCCAAAAAAATTGTGACCATTTGGCAAATTTTGGCTGAATGTGTAGTAAAGTGCTCCAAAGCGAGCATTTTTAAATCCCAAAAAATAAACTAATTCAATAATAATAATAATATAATTCAAGAGAACGTGCTCTGTAGCTTGTAATCCTTGTATGCCATGACTTTGTTAAATTGGTGATGAGTCACAATATGCATACAGTAAGAGTGCCTAAACACAGTGCAGGCCAATCAGCTCTGAGATCCCAATGTAACCTCACTTCTCTGTTGACTGTGTAATGATTTACTACAAAAGACCTTGCTAGTTAATTTGACATGGTAAAATGCCAGCACCTGTTTGTTGGGAGCTGTGTCCCTGCTTGATTTTTGTTCGTCGTTTCTGTAATGCACCCCCCCCCCCCCAAAAGGGTCCAAAGTCCAACTCAGATGGACGAAATTTAGGATTCCAGGCTTTATATGGGCTTAGAGCAAAACTGTTAGGACCACCTTCACCGCATTACCGTAGGTTTTACAATCATGTTGTTAAAAACAACAAGAATTCTGACTATTTTAAGTCTTTAAGCTGTAAGATTAAATGGCTAGATCACATTGCTGAATTGTGTTGAGTGAACCATTGCCGAGTTGGACTCCGGTTCTTTGGTTTGATATTGACAGCATTTTATTGTTAATGTTTTGTCACTAAATGCCACATCCTTGCTCCAAGGACCAATGAAAGTGGACCTGTTTGCATCTGATGGTGAGATGTTAATTTCTTAGAACTTTATAAGGAACTTATTCATTTTTTAATCGTTTTGCCACGGTCTTCCTTCCAGTTTTTTTTTTTTCTTTTCAGTAACCTCATAAAGTAAATTGGTCATGCACTAGACTTAACAGACATTTTTCAATCTGTCTTGAAATGCTTTACAGTTTAGTTTGCTGTCACTTAGGCCACGGTGTGTTTAGATCCCACCTGGGATGCTTTGCTTTCTAATATTTTAAATTTCAGTTTGGAGGGTAGTAGGTTGTGGTACAAGGAGCAGGGGAGGAATGTAGGAGCTTTGTTTGATTTGCTGAATGTAGTGAATTATCTGTGACAGCCCGAAGCCCATTGGAATGGCATGATGGGATAAATTAAGTGAGGATTAGTGATTTGCGCTCTTTTGGAGTGACTCTCAGAGTATAGCCATTGATTTACAAAGGCATGTTGAGTTATTTGTGTTATCTAGATAAAATTAACCTACAAAATTATTAACTATACAAAATAGTAACCTTACATTGTAGAAAGGTCTACACTATGTCTACAAAACCCTCTCTGCTTAGTACTGAAAGAAATGTTGGAGGCCTCCAACATTTGTCTTATGTCTAATGACATAAATATGCGGACATACTGCAGACATAGTATGCATGTAAGCCTGTATGTACTACCTGATGTAATTTGTTTTTTATCTGTCCAATTTGTTTTGGAGGGGTATTTCAGAAGAACATATTGTAGGCTGTCCTTGCACCCATATGTGCTTTATGTCCTCTTTTTTTTGTGAGCACTGTTTTCTGTCCTGCCTGAACAGGTAGGGCTACAGTGATGCAGGAGCTAAATGGTCATAATTGTTGTTAGACTTGATCTGCTCTATCAAAATATGACCATTTTGTATTTAACAATAAAACACAGCATTGTCTCTGTTTTTCTGGGGAAAAGTCTAAGAAAACACAGTCAAAGTCAAGTCAGACTGCTGTTTAAATCAGTTCCCTGTCTCACTGCGTACTACTCAACAATGTAAGGCCGGCTACACACTGTCTGCGTCGCGTGAGCTTGTCAGCTGCGTGGCGTGTCCGTTTTTATTTCGGCTCCCATGTTAACAGGTTAGAGCTTACACACTGCCTGCATGACACGCACCTCTCAGGTGTGGCTCAAAAACGCGTGCATGCTAGAAATAGAACCGACGCCTATTTTTCACGCGACACGCAAGAGTGTTGGAAGCGTTTCCAGGCAAAATAGATTAGGAAAAGATGTTTATATGTCATTTTGACACGAATACATATTAATAAATGACATGTTGATGTTTGAAAGTCTCTAGTTTTTGATAAAAATGCAGGTATAAATGTAATAAAAAAAAAAAATTGATTTTCTAATATTGCACCTGTCAATACAGAACCTAATATTCTGTAGCCTATTTTGCCATCAATACTGCCAACGTTGTCTTTGCTGTAATCAAATCAGTATATATTTATGTTTAACATGGTATTTCATTTTATCAATGGGAAACATCCATGAGTCCAGACAAGGCTAGCAGCAGCAACGCCGCGTCAGACACGTTTCTGGTGTGTATAAACGTAGAAAATTCCACACAGCCGACACGCAACAGAAACGCCACGCTCACGCCACGCAGGCAGTGTGTAGCCGGCCTAATGCAGTAACACCCATGTAGATTTGTGTTAAGCTCCTACAGTTACCTATAGTTTAGCCACAGTCCATTTTACGGTTTGTCAGTAACCTGTAATAGAAGTCAGTTTGTTACACCCCATTTTTTAGTAGTGATAAATATCCACTTGGCATTGTTTTCCTTTTTTCTTTAATTAAATCTCTGTTTGGATTTGGAAGGTATGTCTGCATTTTATGTATTGACCTAAGAAACCCTTTTTTCTATTGGCTGTTTTTTCACTTACGTGCATTCTCTCCAGTTGCTGAAATGAAAGATGATTATTAAAAAAATAAAGGGCCCACAGTTCGATGAGAGGTTAAGAGTATTGGTAAAAAAAAAAAAATCCTGGATCTAATTAACATTCTTAACATTCTTCTCATAGCTCAGGTTATGCTCATGTTCTTCATGGACTTTTAAGTCGTTAGTCTCAATAAACTTATATAATCCGGTTTTACACAACACAGCTGGGCATGTACCTCATACATATATTTCCTGTGCCAGGTTCACATTTTATATGGAAGAAAATATTGTTTGCTCTTAAAGAACCAGTACCACCAGACACACTGCAAACGTGTCTCTGTTCTTACACGCTGTGATAAATCACCTGCAGGTAAACAGGTTTTATGCATTATTGAATCATTTGTGTGCTAACATTGTGGGCTTGATTTGGCTGTTTTAGGATTGCTCAATCTCTGGGGCAAAGATGATTCATAGAGATTAGCGTTAGGGCTCATGGGAGGATTTGTGTAAGTCAGGTTTTGGAGGTAGGGTTATGGAATGCCTATTGATCAGTTAGAAGATAACTAATGAGTCAGTGTGTGCTCTTTGAAGTTATTTCCACCTATGTTTTATCTGAATTTCAGAAACCGAGGGTCACTGCCATGTGTAGGGCTGGGTTTCATTAGAACTTTTTCAGTGCTACTGCCAAAATGATACCCGTGTTTTGGCAGCAAGACCAAAACCATTCCTTTTTTGATGCCTCACTTTTTGAGTAATATAACTGTTTTCCTACGAAACCCTTCTTGAACTTTCAAAAGAAGTCAAGCTTTTCAAATTTTGCAGGCTTTCACACACACAAGCAGCTGTACAAGAACTTTTCTTAAATGAAATGCAGTCTGACCAGGGCCGTAGCCAGGGTTAAAAATTGGTGAGGTCCAGAATTCTTTCTTTTAATGGAGATTATTTACTGCATTTCTAGATGGGCAAAATTAATTCCAAAATGACACCTACAAACTAAGGCTGGATGTTATATCTACATGATAGGGTCCAACAGTAAGGATTGACTGATGCCCCGGAGCCAGTAAAAACTTACATCAGACCAGGACATACAATCAACAGGTTGCCCAATTGGGCCAGTGCTAAAGAAGAAATGAGCGAGCCGCACACATCTGCTCAGGCCTAACCTCCAAGACTTCCCTCTGCTCTCAGCGCGAAGACAAACGCAGACCAAAAATCACATCTCTGTACTGTATTTTTCGGCTGACTGCCAATACATCATGTATCTTGGTGTTTTCTACAAAGTGAGCTCACAAAGTGTTCACTTGTAAGTCAAAGCCAGATGTGAGATGTCTCGAGCACTTTTATTTTGACTGTGATCAAAATAAAATTCAAAGACAGGGATTCCTTCCCTGTTTGAAATTGTACAGCTGATGAAGTGTTTGAACTACACTGCAGACTGGATTCTCTACTCATAGTGGCGGCTGACTCGTATGAACGGTCGTCCAGCATGGGTTGAACGCACATCGCCAGGTCATCGGCATGGCACCGTCTCACTCGCTCTTTTATACTTGTGTGCTGGTGTCTGCGCTGGTGTGTGGTAGAGCGAGTGAGAGAGTGACTGGTTTTTGCTTCGGAGCGAGTACCGAACTCGGTCAGAAAGCTATAGCAGGAAAAGTAGTGCATGGTGGTGGTGATGGCGCAGTGGATATGACACATTCCTTTGGTGTGGGAGACCTAGGTTCCATTCTCACTGCGATACATCAACCAATGTGTCCCTGAGCAAGACATTTAACCCCTAGTTGCTCCAAAGGCATGCAACCTCTGATATATAGCAATTGTAAGTCGCTTTGGATAAAAGCGTCAGCTAAATGACATGTAATGTAAACCCTCTCCTTGATTTCATGTTGTTCGCGGAGCAGGAGAACCTGGAAATAAGTAGAGGAAAATGCTCAATACCAAGCCACGGCCAAGCGAACCAATCAGTTGTTGCCGTTTGCGTCGCTGCAATATGTAGTTACCTTTTTTGCGAGGTGCACATCAGGCTACGGCGTAGATTTAATGCAGGACCATAAATTGGACACTCATAGACCTGAAGTGAATGTTACATCCAGTTACAATTGTACACAGTGTTACAGTTGTACCAGTGGCAGGTTTTCCTCTCCTGCGTAATAAAATATACAACTGTGTAAATAACAATTAAAACTGTAGGCAAATGTCAGCAGTGCGGACCTGCGCTGTGTCTCGCTCCATGTTAGAGGAGAGGAGTGAGGGCGGGGTTGCCCAAAGGTATGAGAGAGAAGAGATGCAAACACAGGCACTGCTTTACATAAGAAGTGGGTTATGTAATGCAACATCAAACTATATTGATATAAACTGTAGGGGTGCAACAGATCACAAAACTCACGCTTAGGATCGGATCACGGATACATTTTCTGGTCAGCACAAGAAAGGGCAGACAATTAAAAAAATCAAATAAAAAAATGTATTATTGAAAGAACTGTCATAAACCACAGCACGTTCAAGCGGAGGGGCGGGGGGGGAAGCAGGGTTCCCTTTCCCGGGGAAAACGACAGACTTTCACCCTGGAAATGTGTGTTCCTTGGGAATGTTTTAATTCAAACCATGATCGTCGTTTTGGTGACTAAACTTAACCGTCGTTGCCCGCCGCATAACGCTCACTTTTTGTCACCTAAACTTAACCACAATGTCCGCCGAAACGAACGGCAGCTTGCGGTGCCCTGTACCCGGCTCGAAGCCCCCTATTCATGGTTAACCCAACTACCAACTGCCGCTAATACAACGGAGCTCTGTCGTGAGTGTTGCTCTGTACGGATCAACCACGGTCCGAAACCCCACTAAACGGTATTGTTTCGTGCCATATCTCGTCTGAAAATCTATCAATATACCGCCCAGACCTACCATATCTCTAGCGTGACTAAAGATGTACAATGATTAAAATCCACCACTTGGGAATGATTCTTAAACTACATGCCACCAACAATGACCACTGTTACAGTAACTATCCCGTTTCTCAGTCTAACATGGGTATTACTTGCTACAACCAAATGTAGTGCAAGAAATTTGCAAAAGGCAGAGATGCTTTAAACATCAGTCTAACTTACAGCGACTGATGAAACTTAAAGTACCACACACAAAAAACAAGCTATGCAAAGGTCAAATACTGCATGCATGAGTTTGTTTATGTGGTTGCTGATGTCTTGTCAAACAGCAATGAACATTGTCGTGATGTGTGCAGGCAGTGCCTAAAATCATCCAAGAGGTCTGAGTTCAGTGCCCTATCAGCTCGCTGCACAGAACATCTGTCAGCAGAAAAGACACATTCCTTACCCTCACCACCACCACATCCTTCCCTGAATGTCCCACAGAGAGACATGTGGCTATTTTTGAGTATACCCAGGCATTCAGGATGGCTGGAGTTTGACCGATTAGGGCCTAGAGGAAGAATAGTAAACAAAGGACATGGTATGGCTCATGCTGATTGGGCTGCCATAGTGAACATTTTTTGAAAAAGCACTATCACCCTCCTACCTCGATGTTGTGTAGACACTGCTTTTATTTGCCCTTGTTTTTTCCTTTTATGCTGCTGCTTGACACAGTTTGTTGTTTTATATATATATATATTCTTAAATTTCTTATTGTGGAGCCATGTTTCCTGTTAGGTTGTTTTGAATTAAAAGTCAGACTACTGTGCAGCCCCAGCGTGTCACACAGATGTCCTGGCAAGTTGTTGATCTTAAAACATCCTTTGTTTGTATGTACAAAAAATAGTAGAAAACAATGACGGTAGTACTGTACAGTCCTCAGTTTTTGGACTGACCATGTCCATCTTTTTTAAATCAGTAAACCCAATGTCACAAAGTTTTAATTTTCTCACAATGCTTCAAGGCTTTAAGGATGAGTCTGATTTTCTATAGTTTTAATTGGCAACAAATTCCACGAAAAGACCAAAACCAACAATGAATACTAACAATCTTACAATCCTACTATGTGCCATAGTGCTCCATTATTGTCCAAAAACTATTAAAACGTATCAACAGGGTGCCCTGGTAGCTCACCTGATTAAGTGTGCGCCCCATATACTTAGGCTCTGTCCTTACCATCGTGGCCCGGGTTTGAGTCCGACCTGTGGGCCCTTCGCTGCATGTCTTCCCCCCTCTCTCTGCCCCCTTACTTGTCTTCAGCTGTTCTATCAAATAAAGGCCAAAAGTTGCTGTAATACAGTTTGCAACATGGCCTCCATTAAGGCCGCACAATATATCGTTTTTTATCGTCCTCGCGATATCAACTGCTGCAATAAACACAACCCAAAAAGGCTGCGACACTTTTGTGTTAGTTGAAAGAAAATATCAGTAAAAACTGCACTTAAAAATGTAACTGTCATTTTTTTTTGTTGTATTTTAGCAGAATACTAAAGGCAGCAGAACGGAGTACACTTTAATATCGGTTCATTTATCTCAAGTAATATTGTTATCGCATATTGCGTATTTTCCTGATATCGTGCAGCCCTAGCCTCAATCTACCTTAATCTTGCATAACCCGCTACCACTAATTTACCCTTGTGAAAGACGACCAGTTTGCCTAAATGTAATGTCCATTTGTTGCTTGTGTACCTTAGGTAAATGTATTCAAACTAGTGTTATAAAGTGAGAATGATTTTCCAGGTTTAGTAAAACAGTTTAGACTGTTTTGTGTTCATTTTAAACCTGGTAACCAACTGTAAACACATCATTCAGTGATTCAGTTTCTCGACAAAAATACACTACCATATCAGGACCAGCTCAGGAATCTAGCCAGTCATTAAAACTCTCAGTCCACCCTGCCTTAACCCTGCCTTAAAATTGGTATTGTAGAAAAATGAAAAGGGGCTTTGATTTGAGCTATCTTGGCTCTGGCTTTCTCTGTTGAGGATAAAGGCCATATAAGACGTAATGGTCTGTAAATGTACACATACTTTTGTAGTTGAGTCATACAGCCCCCTCTCACAGGTTGAGTGGAGAACTGATAGTCAGCTGCAGAGCTTGACTTTTGTGTGTTAACGTGCCAACTGCCAAGCAAGTTCTCAATGCTTTTCTTTCCACACCGAGCCGTGCTGTCTTTCTCCTCTCATATCTGACTTACTGCGTCAGTGTGAGGACAGCACTGACCTTCGCCGTAGAGGTGGTTTTGTCAGTTTAATATCTTATATGCAGTGGGTCTGATGGGATATATTAACACTAGCAGTTGCGGACTTCAGTGCGCTGTGCTCAGTTCACTGTACTTCCCTTTGAGAGATGTGTTATTCCAGGTGTCTGCCCTCAAACAAACACAATGCAGTTTGTTTTTACAGCATGACACTAGCTTGGACAGCAGCTTTTTGAAGTAGTTTTATAGCCTTTGATTCACGTCTTTAGAAACTAGCCTACCTGCTGTTAACTCTGGTAAACAGTGTTTCTTCTGTTACTGTTACCATATAAAATATATTAAGAATGTCAACAAGAAACTGCTGGCTTTTTGGTGAACATATCCCTTAAGCATCTTTAGTTTTGTAGTTATACTGCCCATGGTTTTAATGTATCTGCTGCCATAAAGATTTGATTAATAATTGCTAGTAATAGTTTCTAATATTAATTCATATATAAAAAAATGCTAACATAACATTTACGACTTACCAAAAAATGTACGGTTTCTGATGGCATGTGTCAGGCTCCATGATTTCAATATACCTACAGGTTTGGTCTTTCATAAATGGTTTCCTGCGCTGAAGATGCTTTGTAATAAACACTGAAATATGTGTCCAAATATTGCAGGTTCTTTTTCTTGTCGCCTCAATTCACAATCAGGGTCTTCTTGTTCTGAAACGCAGTACACAAGTTACAACATAAGGTCACGTTAGCAGAATCTGCACCACAATAGGCTTTAAAACCCACGGTAAATATCAGGGGTTTGCTTATCACAGGTTTCAAAGTACTGAGAAGCAGTAAGTAGCACCAAGGTTAGGTTGTATGAGGTTACTTAACCTCTTTCACAACACTGTGGTTGGAACCTCTAGGGTATAAGAAGTCTTTTGGCACCCACTAATAAACTGGATATTCTCTATGTGCCTGTGGCCACTCTGATAAATACAAATATTTAGCACTGTGTGCATTAAAGGCACAATCCTCGATTGGTGGGCAACACCCATTATGGCCCTACTGTCACATTACAAAGGCAGAGGTCCATAAAGATCGTTTGATCAAAGAGGTTATAATAAGATGTGAAACGAACGTTCTTTTTGCGCAACAGCCACAATTGTGGACTGAATGCTGCCGTGAATAATATCAAAGTACCGTTAAAAGCATAAAGTATCAGTTACCTTCTGTCATGAAGAGCCACAAGCAGTGTTCTTCTGCTCAAATAATCCGGGTAAGAATCCAGAGCTAGCGTTTAGGTTTCCCAGCGATCAGGTAATTATTGACAAAAAGATGAAATTGAAGACCGACTTAACTTGACAAACTGGCTTGGCAAAAATGCTAACATGCTATCTAATGTTACACAAGTTTTCTTTATATAACCTGTCCTTTTACAAACTATAGGCTTTAGCGTAGACCTCTATTCCAGTAAGTCAGTTTAGACAGGACTGTCTGATTGCCTCTAAAAGACCCTTTCCATGACAAATTATTATTAGAGGCCGATTAGGTCTTCCTACCATTAAATCTGCCTTCCCATGCATGAAAAATCCCTTAACTTTGCACATAGGTCCAGTCCTATGCTAAACTTCCTCAACTGGCTTTGCGGTCTGA
Source organism: Perca fluviatilis (assembly GCF_010015445.1). Classification (NCBI taxonomy): domain Eukaryota; kingdom Metazoa; phylum Chordata; class Actinopteri; order Perciformes; family Percidae; genus Perca; species Perca fluviatilis. The sequence goes on from NC_053120.1 coordinate 39,790,385, forward strand.
AAGTTCCAATGGGTGGTGCTACAGCAACTTTGAAAATTCATAATAAATCCGTCGTACATGCTACTGTAGCACTTTGCAACTTTAACTAAAATGTAGGCCCGCGTGAGCAGAAATGTTCATATTCTTTGAGCTGCGAGGAATTATGAAGTCCATCATCTGTTTTTCTCAAAAACTGTACAACTAATTAAACTCCCCTCAGTTTTTGCTGAAATGACACCGAAGTTGCTCCACCGCATCTTCGGACTGTCATCCACAAAAGATCCTGCCAGATTTCTGCAAAAAAAAAAAAAAAAAAAAAAATTGCACTTGCTCCCGCAGTGCATCTAAATGTTTTACTGTAAACTACTATTGCAAAATCTTGATGATTGAATCTTGATCCAATGACCTATGGTAGAGGTAGTGTGGTACATTTCTGAATTTTATCTCAACTTGAATGTTTGACAATACTTTGAATTGTATCCTCATGTAAGCTATTGCAGTCAATGGGAATAGAAGCCATGGGCAGTGATCGTTTCAAGCATGAATGAATGAATGAATGAATGAATCTAACTACAGGTGTCAGTGTAAATAGGCTATTCATGATTGTAATTTTTCTGTTTAAAGCTTCTTTTGACTTATTTTCTTTCTCTCTAACTATATATTTGTAATTAAAAAAATTAATCGGAATAAGGTTTGTTTCCAAGTAGGTTTTCACATGTAAGGAATTTGCCTCGGTGTTTGGTGCATAATTAACATTTCAAGAGGAAATAAAAATAAAAGCATTACACTTGTTTCTGAAACCTTATCCATATATGTTTACCATACCATGTTCGTTGTTTGGTAGCAGTTTTAAATGGATTAATCCCCTCTCGCAAGTAGGAATGGTATATTTTACGTATCTCTGTTATTAATGTAAGCCCTTTGTTCAGTCCGAAATGGCAGCGACTCAGCTCTGCGGCTGCGTGCAGATGTTGTATTGACGACCCAATGATGTGTCTCCTCTTGTTGTTGTTGTTGTTGCATTATTATTATTATTATTATTATTATTATTATTATTATTATTATAACCGACCTTCTTGGTTTGATGTCCTCTAGCAGATTGCACAGATTGCACAAGTCATCTTCCTCTCTTAAGTCAAACAGAAAGGCAGAGCAGTGTTTTTGGACTTTGCACTCATTAACTGGACTGCACAGACAGCTAACGGCTGTTAGCAAACATTAGCTACGGCTATTTAAGTCAGCTAACATTTTCTTTAGCATGTTTTATCCTAAGTCTGCTCTTCTCTAGTTTTAGTTTGACTCAGAGACCCAATATGTAATTGTTATGGAAACAGATTGGCTAGAGGAAGCTTTGACCGAAAACAGGACAAGGATTTATGTTATGGCTAAAGATTGCCAAAATGTCCTGTATCATGCTAACCAGCTAGCTTGCCGGCAGAAGTTGGCTTCCTTCAATATATTGGTATCTTTATAAAATATGTTTTTCCATCTGCTGTGTTTATGTTCCAGGTTGAGGAGGGCAGCAAGGCAGCAGCTGTGAGTCTCCAGGTGGGAGACGAGCTTGTCAACATCAACGAGATTCCCCTGAGTGGCTACAGGCAGGAGGCAATCTGCCTAGTCAAAGGCTCCCACAAGACCCTCAGTCTGGTGGTGAAAAGGTAGGTAACCAATCCCCATGCCCTCTCCTTCTACATCTGCTGCTGTCACAAGTGCACCACCCCCTGAGCCTAACCGGTCACTATGGTAACATTCCCAACAAACCAAGGTGATAGAGGAGTGGAGACAGAGGATCCTGGCCCTTGCAGCTGTTTTTCTGTGTAGTGTGTCTGTAGACTTAGCCTGGTGTTTCTAAGCTGTCACATGAGTTTTCTGCAGCTAGATGGTCCTGTTTTGCCAGGTTGTACTTGGTTGCAGGGAGGAGGCTTGTGACACAATTTTTCATGCGCAAGTTGAAGGAAGGAAGTGAGCCTATAGGTGACATCATCTGCACTATTAGATCACACGCAGGCAGGTGTGGGAAGGACAAACAAGGGGAATGATGCAAATGACAATATTTGGCACTGAGATTGTTTTTATCAGTCAGTTGATCTCACGTCCCCTCTGGGATAAGACATTTCTAGTTTGCTTTTTTTCTTCTTCTTTGCAGCACCACACATTTCACTCTTTCTCATTGACCAAAGAACAGACTGCAGTGGAACAATAAACCCACAATAAATGATTACATTCACTTCTTTTGTCATAGGCCAGTCCCTGTGACTTATTGACTCCAAGGTATTGTTGAGTATTCATATCTTGTTTAACTGATGAATCATTTGTCAACTGAGTCCTGGA